>NC_079448.1:18113296-18386019 GCF_903798145.1 Danio aesculapii | reverse complement strand
ATCTGCAGGAATCCGGACCTCCAGGAACAAGTTTGGTGATCCCTGTTATAAAGCATCTTGACTGTCATTGAAAAATGAAATCTTCTTTCTGTACAGTTGTCACAAGATAAACTAATGGATTAACACATATGCTCAGATTTAGTATTGCTGAATAAATGTGCTGTTCAGTGTTAAGTCATGCTATCTAATCCATGAACAAATGCCATTAGTGTTTATGTAAGTAAACATTAACGGTAAAGAATAAATGTAAAGTGGTGCATTAGAATATAAGTAAACGGACGTTATTGTGTAATGCTAAATAATAGTCATTGTATTAATGTATCAAATAATACAAGATATGTTAAGTTAACATTAACAAAGATTAAGTATTATTAAACAGATGTGTTGTTCGCTGTTAATTCATGTTACCTAATGCATTAACTAACATTGATTAATACACTTATTGTAAAGTGTTACCGACTTAATTTACCTTAATTGAGCCTGCTTTCATTCAACTGAGGCAGGGCTGAATTAAGCCAGAATAGCTTGAAAATCTTTGCCTAATTCTTAAGCTTAGTCAGGGATCAATTCAGCAAGGATATCTTGAAAATCTCAGCTTATTTCCCTAGCTGAGTCAATAGGCCTCTGGTTTCACAGACAGGGCTTTAACTTAACCAGGATTAGGCCCAAGTTCAGTTAGGATATTTCAGTAATGTTTCTAAATATGATTGTTTTTATTCATTTACTTGTTTGTTTGTTTAGTTAGCTAAGATTAATGTTAATAAAAATAGAACTTTTTTTTTTGTTAGCTCATTTCTAATAAAGTGTACCAACTTTTTGTAGTAATGTAGTCCATGCTAAAACTGACATCACTGACTTGAGTGTTTTTGCTTTTTCTGTAGCTTCCTGTTTGGTTGAGTGAAGGTCTTTGGAGGAACTTCAGCAAATATTAAGTGCCTTAATGTTTAATATGAGTGATTGATTTGGTAAAGTTCAGCTTGACTCTGTATGTGCCTTTTTTCTGTTTTTATTTGTGTACATTACAGATTACATTGTTAAAATTTGAATAAGTTTGTCAACAAAAATATCCTTTTTATTTCTCTCCCTAAGTGGTCTGGTAAAGGGGAATGTGGTGTCGGTTAACAAGTGACATACAGAAGCAGATGCACTGTATGACAATGGCATTACTTGTTAATGAAATGTACAGTTGGGTTTGGTAAAAGAAAATGCATTGATGTGGAAGATGAAAAAAGGCAAGCGAGATGTATTCAATTCTACCTCATTGATGTGCATATTAAGTGTCCAAAGTCAAATAAAAGTTAGGATAGCTTCTAAGGTAATTCAGTATGAGATGGAAGGAAATCTCAGGATGAATTAGTGTCTTTAATGTGGTGTTTGCTCTTGTCATGCCTCAGGTGATTTCTCAAGATTTCTGCCATTAAAAGTGCCTTGATTTCTTCCAAACACTCCTCCAGTTTGATATCTATTCATGCATTCCTCATTATTTTTTACTGTATTATACTTTACTTTTGCAAACTTACCTGAGCATTTTCCCTCTAGATAACACCTGCAGCCTTTTTGAATTATGTGGAAAAGTGGATATGGGAAGTGTATATGGACAGATCCTTGACCCTTTGATAATGACAGAGAATGAGGCTACTCGTATATGTGTACTTCAGATAGCTCTGTGTCAAACAGATCAATTGCAGTTCAATTGAAATGCGCAGTCAGTGACATCCCTTCTCTTTAAAAAAATGGCTTGGCCATTGTAACTTATATGTCAAGACTTCTGGTCTAATTCAATTTCATTGATTTTATATAAACGTGATGCCACGTATAAAACAAACAAAGCACATCGGCCTATGCACCCTGCTGAAAAGACCAGCATACCAGCAAGACCAGCTTATGTTGTGGTTGGTGCTGGTATGCTGGTGACCAGCATACCGCACCAGCATCCCATGCTGGTCACCATCATAACACCAGCATCCCAGTATCAGCATCCCATGCTGGTCACCAGCATACCAGCACCAAAACACAACATATGCTGGTATGCTGGTGACAAGCATGGGATGCTGGTGCTGATCAACAGCATACCAGCACCAGCATCCCATGCTGGTATCATTAAGATCTGTGCTAGTTAACATTTTTTTGCATGGTAGCCGGTTCATGATAAAATCATGAAAACACAAGCTTTCATTAATTGATGTTATACATTTTTTATTTATACTATTAATATTGATGATATCATATTAAAATTAACAATAAAAATACTACTACTAATAATAATTAATAATAATAACAGGTAAAGATGAACACAAATATTTTTTTTACATAACAACAACACTATCTCAACAAGTAAATGAAAATAACCCACATTGGTAACCATTTACATAAGGCAAGGCAACACGACACACTTTGGACCATTCATTAAGCATTAGCAATAGTGAATTCATTATTTGTTAAGCATTAACTCAACATTAAAAGACATTAGTAAGCAGTTTATAAATACAGCTACATATGATGTATTCTTGACTTATAAGCACATGCATAGTGTGCCTAATGATTGTGTTTTCATACTTTGTTAATGATTTGTTTTCATTTATTTATTATTACATTGTTATTATTGTTTATAATTTATTGTTATTTATTAACTCAACTTCATTTAGTTTTGTGACCAAATCTAAAGTTAATAAAGCACTTATTAACATACAACCAACTAACTATTACTATATAAGTAATAAGATATGTAAATGTTAATTAAAAAACAAATGTCTTAATCTTGATCTTAAAAAAATACCAACTATTCTTAAGTAACTGGTTTGTATAATGATTGGATAATGCAATCCGTCATTTAGTAATGTAGAATAAATCATTAACAAAGTATGAAAACAATCATGATGCACATTATACATGCTGTATTTATAAACTGCTTACTTACATCTATTAACTTAGAGTTAATACTTAACAAATTATTAATTCATTATTTGCCAATGCTTAATAAGTTATTCATATTGTGGTTATTATAAGTGTTACCAACACATTAACATCATAAATCAAGTAACTTCATTTTGTTGTTGTTGTTTTTTTTTAATGTCCATGATTTTTTCCGTAATATAACATCCAGCTTTTACAAATCTGGCCTACAGCTCTGGCTCCTCCACATTGCTTTTTACCAGCCACTCCTTAAAGCAAGCTGAAAAGAAAATGTACATATAAGCAGTGATGTTTCTGTCCTACAAGAACAAAGACACATTTTTTACTTCATATCCCGGTACTTGGCATTTTACAAAACAACTTGTGGCTATTGCTACCTCTTAGTGTATGTAGTTTTTGTGGGGTTAAAGGCTTCTTAGTGGGTTTTTGTGGTGGGCCATTGCTTTCCTGTAAGATTTCTCTCCTCCAGAGTCTTCGTGCCCCAGAATGCCACAGCCAATTCTTTAACAAATAAAGAATCCCTAGTGTTTTTCTGTATTGCTGTCCAGGTCTCACTGTGGATTTGACAGAATCTGACAGAATTAGTTTAAATAAATTTAAGATTGTACATATGCACATAAAAATCTGTGCAGTAGGGGGTTATAATATTAATACATGTGCAAAGATGATAAGGGCAATTATGTTCATCTTTTTTTGTGGATAGAAATGGCTTCTCACAGTCAGCCTCTGTAACTATATAAAATGTTGTAAATATACTTAAAATACATATAGATTTCAGATATCTTTGAGTAATATTTTTTAGCACACACTTTGTAAGGTACCCTTGGGTTTTGGTTGCCCTGGGTCTGTAAAAATTAGGAAAAAAAAAACCATAAGCAGAACCAGGTATTTATTGAAAAAGCTTGGGTGATAATGTGCAGTGCAAGGTAATGTTATGGAGATGTTGTCTTTGCTTATCTCAGTCTTTGTTTAGTAAAGTGAAGTTTGTTTAAAATTGGTCCTCTGCATATTTTGACCCATCCAAGTGCACAGACATGAGTGAGCAGTGAGAGCACACACACAGTGTGGGCAGCTGTTGCTTCTAGGACCCGAGGGGGTGGTGCCAATTAGGGGTTTGGTGCCTTGCTCAGGGGCACCACAGCTGGGCATCAAATATGGAGAGATCCATTCACTGCCTCATCTTCATTTCCTGCTGGCACAGATAATTGAACCAGCAACCTTTGGATCCAACTCAGTAACGATTAGGTCACAGCTGTGTCAATGAAGAACCTGGACAGAAACAAAGTGTAATGTGGAGTTAGACTCAGGACATAGTCAGGTTACAATGTTTCTGCAGTTTCCATGGCAGTTAGAAGTCCTTTCAGGGTAACCAGATGACTAACTTTTGAAAATATATCTACAGCGTGACCTATATCTAAGTGTGACCAGATATCCAAAGGAATGAGGAGAGGACTTTACTATATGGGAGATGCCAGGGTGTTTTAGCCATGGCGCATTCCAGACATCCTCTCAGGTACGTTCTAATGTCATTGGCCATTCCCGGCCACCAGAAGCCATGAGCAGTGAGAAGGATTGATTGGTCCTAGGATGACCAGTGTCAAGGAAGGTATGTGCTGTATAGATCAATTTATTTTTTTTGACTGTGAGCAACACACATGTGGGTTGGGATGATACCCTGCGGAGCAGGATCGTACACACTGGAATTCACTCAGTAGGGCTGACATTCATATTGGAAGCAAGCTTGGGTTTAAGATTTTGTAATAGATTGTCTGGAACATGAAGTTTTGAGAGAGAATCCACTTTATGTTCTTTGACCCTGGTGGATAGGAGATAGTAAAGTGAAATTTAGTAAAGAAGGGGCTCACCTGGTTTGTCTAGGTTTTAGTCGATTGTGTTTCTATGGGTCTGATTGGACCAGGAGAGGAGTTGATGTAAAGGCTTCTTGGAGGGCCTTCATGGCTACAGTTTCAGATGTCCAGGACAGAGATTTGGGCTTGTCTTTTAGAAGGGTGCTGTGATGGAATTGTAATAAAATTTGGCAAATTTGAGAAACCAAGGAATCGTTGGAGCTCTTTGATCGAAGTTGGTTTGGGCCAGGTCTTGCCTGCTTCAATTTTCCCCTCGTCCATCTTAATGCCATGGAAATTGATATGATAACCCAGATTTTGGTTAGTACTTTGGTGGAATGCACTTTTTTGTTGGAGGACCTCTGATATGTGCAGACGATGTTTTGCCTCGTTCCGGGAGTGCACACGGATGTCATTGATTTAGACCAGCACAGAAAGAGGCACTCCCAGAACACCTCATTCATGTATCCTGGAATACAGAGGAGGTGTTGACTATCTGTTAATGAGCAGTAAGGAAATAGATTGTACCTCTGGGCACTGGTTCGTCAGATATGAGATTGATGGTGCAGTCCCATGGTGTGAAAGATGGTAGTTTAGAGGCTATAGATGCCACCCCTGGGAGACATTATTAGAAGACATGGGATCAGCTTTCACTGCTATGCAAATGATACTCAATTATATATTTCAACTAAACCTGACGAGACGTCTAAACTGTCCAAGCTAATTGAGTGTATTAAAGATGTTAAAAACTGGATGACCAACAATTATCTTCTCTTAAACTGAAATTATTATTAAAACTGAATTATTACATATTGGACCTAAATCCTGTACACAGCAGATCTCACAACTCGACCTACAATCAGAGGGATACAAAGTTAGCGTTAGCTCTACTATGAAATATCTGGGTGTCATATTAGACAGTAATTTAACTTTTAAAAATCATATATCCCATGTCACAAAAACTGCTTTCTTTCATCTGAGAAATATCGCTAAGTTACGAAGTATGCTATCCATCTCAGATGCAGAAAAGCTAGTCCATGCTTTTATGATTTTAGGCTGGACTACTGTAATGCACTGTTAGCTGGCTGCCCAGCATCCTCTATTAACAAACTTCAATTAGTACAAAATGCAGCTGCCAGAGTTCTTACCAGGTCTAGAAAATTTGATCACATCACCCCAATTTTATCCTCCTTACACTGGCTGCCTGTTAAGTTTCGTATTGAATTTAAAATATTGCTTCTTACAAATAAAGCTTTAAATAATCTAGCTCCTGTTTATCTAACCAATCTTCTGTCTTGCTACAATCCAACTCGCTCTTTAAGATCTCAAAACTTAGGGCTTCTGGTAGTACCTAGAATAGCAAAGTCGAGTCAAGGAGGTCGAGCCTTCTCATTTATAGCTCCTAAACTCTGGAATAGCCTTCCTGATAACGTCCAAGGCTCAGACACACTCTCCCAATTCAAAACTAGATTAAAGACCTATCTGTTTAGTAAAGCATACACTCAGTGCACCACTTAGCGGGCTTCCACACAGGTTCTGCATCTTGTTTATATACACTATGAACAGCAGCTACGCTAATTATTTTCTTTATTCTCCATTTCCACCTGGGGATACTCTTCCCGAGGGGATACTCTTCCCAAGGCCCTCAGACTATGCAGAGTTACTGATTCGATCCAAGACCAACGACGAGATGATCCTAAGGTTTCCATATCCTGGACCAGGCCATATCCTGAGCAGCTACTGTGGTGGTCATGGAGGAGTGGAGAACATGAGACTGATTCCTGTGACGCTCCAGAGACAGACGAGTCTTCGCTGAGGTCAGCTTCCAGCCTCCGCCACTGAGACTGCAGCTCTGCACAAGACGTTTGGCCAGCGGAGAAATTAAAATGGTCGAGCCCAACTAAGCCTGGTTTCTCTCGAGGTTTTTTTCTTCACTTTCGCCATTTAGTGAAGTTTTTTTTTCCCTCGCCACTAACTTGCATGGTTCGGGATCTATAGAGCTGCGCATCGTTGGATTTGCTCTTCAGTATTTGGACTCTTAGTAGTGATTATTAAACCACACTGAACTGAGCTAAACTGAACTGAACTTAAACACTACAAACTGAGGTACACTTTTCCTATTTACTATGACCCTTTATGTGAAGCTGCTTTGACACAATCTACATTGTATAAGCGCTATACAAATAAAGGTGAATTGAATTGAATATTTTAGCTTTTTTTTATGGGAAATCGATGAAGCTGCATCTCCAAGGCAAGTGAACATTGCAGGAGGATTCCATTGCAATTGCATCAGCTGAACTAGAGGATTGACCATCTGGATCAATCCAAGCTCAACTGGATTGACCATGGGACTGGAGGTGAAGACAAAGAAGTGATAGGTGCGGAAGCAGTTTCAGGTACTGGGGTTGTGGTGACAGGAGGGATGAGAACCTGTCTGTCTGATTCATGATGGTAAGGTCTGGTCTTCTGTAATGTGGAGTTAGACTCCGGACATAGACAGGTTAAATCAAGCAGACATGTTTATCATTGCCGATGATAATAATCATTGAGGCAAGTGAGTATTGCCATCTAAAGTCTTTGAGTGTACTGATGATAATCCTAATATAATGTCTCTGAATTACCACATAGCTGGATGTCGTGGAATGATGGAGAGGGTTTTCTGGGAGCTGGTATCAAGAGCAGAAGGCAGGTAAGTAGACACACTGGAACTCAAGGCACAGATAAAGATCTGGAACATTGGAGCAGGAATGCAGGCAAGTAGTGTTGACATGGGAGATGAGTCCTCCTTATCCACAGGGAGACCAGACAAAGTGCTAGTGATTAGTGTGAGTGCTTTTATCCTGTTGTTAATGATTGGTGAATAGTGCTCAGGTGTGCATGTGCTCAGAATTCAGGTTATTGTGAGTGGTAGTAAGTAGATAAGTCTGGTGTTTCCATGACACAAATACACCGGGAGATAAGAGGAGAGGAACGTCAAATGAGGATATGATGGAGACGAGGAACAAGGAGCAGAAATCCAGGAGTAAAGCTGCAGTCACACTAGAGTTTAAGCTTGCAAAATTCTGTTGTACAAAAAAAAAGAAAAGCAGCGGGATTAAACAAGATGATTAGATGCACGACCGTGCGTTTCAGGTCTGATGCATTCGTGTGCGTATGAATGGAAGTCTATGGGGAGAAAAGTGCAGTGTGACTGCAGCTAGAAGCTGCGGTCACACTAGAGTTTGATAATGTGAAATTCTGTTGTACGTTGCTGCGAAAAGGGGTGAGATTAAACAAGATGGTTAGACATTTTAAAAAAGCGAGCGATTGCTCCATGTTTTAAATTTCTGTCTAGAGAGGTCATGTTTTGATCCTCGATTGGTCTCACGCAGTCAAGTGATGCGATTTCGCAGGTCAGAGTTCACCAAGCTTGAACTTTGCACCGCAGCAACCTGCGAAAATTGACGCATGACCTTGCGTTTCCGGTCTGATGCATTTGCGTGCGTATGAATGGAAGTCTATGGCGAGAAAAGCCCAGTGTGACCACAGCTTAAGTCAGGTGAGTTTGGGGAGTGTGAACTGTAGACCAGCTGTCACACGTCAATTAACTGAAGGAGAGTGGAGTGCACAGGTGATGAGTGTAAGTAATCAGATGATTGTGAATGGATGTGCTGGGTCTCAGGTGAGGGCATGGACTGTGGTGAATGCTTGTCTTTCAGGGGCAACGTCGAGGACAATCATGCCACCTAGGGGCAAGTTTATTGAGTTGAGTACAATGTAACTCTTCTAGAACTCCTGGATCTGAGATATCTAATCTCTGGGAATTCAGGATCTCTACTCTGGCCAAGATACTTCGAGTGAGAACTCCCGAGAATCTTATTAAAATTAACCAATGTTTATTACAGCAGATCAGTTGAAGGGGGATTCCTCTCAGCTCCACAATCTTCTGAGGCAGAAGGAGAAAAGGGTATACAGAGTGAAATATGAAATTGTTGATCTGCCTCTGTTAACGGACCAATATAGTGGGGACTCTTACAGGGCAGGCAGATGAGCAGATCCCAGGATGACAACCAAACTTTGTCTCATGGATTGGTATTAAGGAGTGTTAGATCTTCTGGGATCTGTGAATATCTTAGTTCTTATCTTCACTCTCTGTACATGGATTTGAGCTCCAGCTGGAATATTGGAGAGTTCCGCCGTCCAGAGGAAAAGCGGTTGCTGGTAACTTAGTATGATCTGAAATGGTGTTAAGCCAGTGGTAACTTTGTAATATAACTGAGAACTGTGAGACCCGGTTTAACACAATCTCATGCAGGAGACTCTTATTGTGGAACATATGAGTAAAGTGGAGTTCAGGAGTTCTTCAGCAGTAACCAGTACACCGTTGTGACCATCAGATATAGCTAGGTAAGTGACAAAATAAAATCTTATATGGGACCAGGGCTGCTGCGTAATGGGATGTGGAACAAGTATACCCACAAGCAAGTGTCAAGGTGTCTTCGATACGGTGAAGACTGAGCAACTGAAAATGTGCCTGATCACACATCACCAATCGTACTGGGCCACCACAAGAGGGAGGGTTTGTCTACTGCCTTGATGTCCAGAGCCCAGAATATCATGAACTGTGCCCAGATAGTGTTGAGAGCAGGTTGATGGTATGTAGGTTTTTTCCAGCAGAGCATGCTATTAGAGGGTGGTTGTGCAGATGTCTTCTTCAATTTTCCATTTGCAGGCGTTGACAATAAACTTGGAAGGGACAATGGCCTCAGGCTCATTCTGATCAACAAGAGACAATTCAGTATGGAGAAAGGCACAGTAAAGGGAAAAAAATGTGGAAAAATTAAAGTGCTCTGAATACTTTCCGGATGCATTGTAACATAACAATGCATAACATAATTAAAAGGTTGAAGGAATCTGGAGAAAATTTAGTACATGGGCTCAGGACTACTTCTGCAAAATTTGTTAAACACAATATGTAGTTACATCTACAAATGCCAGTTAAATCTGTACTGTGCCTAAAGGAAGTTATGTTAACAGTATCCAGAAGCACCATCAACTTCTCTGGGCTCCGAGGCATTTGGCATGGACCATCACAGTACATGGAATTGTGTACTGTGGTCAGATGAATCAGTATCTCTACTCTCTTTTTATTTTCATTTTCCATACTGTCCCAACTTGTTCTGATATGGGGTTGTAATTCGGTTATAACCATAGGAAATTATTTTCATTAAATCATTTCATTTTCGAATATTCTGTGAATTACTTTTAACTTAACATCAACACGTAATTACTCCATATTGCAATACAATATAGTCACATAATAGCAACACTCACACATATTTTTTAGCTATCATAACTGCCCTTGCAGTCTTATACAAAAAACAGAAATAAAAGAATGGTATGACTAGAAATGTACAGTTTTTCATCTTACTGATAACGTTTTAGTCATTTGACAGTTAGAACCACTGTAGTTAAGTGAAGTTTTACAAACTAATTTTGAGAGGAGCACGTGATATGATGGCTGGTGGCACATGGCTGGTCCCTCATCTGTAATCAGCAATAATCCGATTAAATTGATTCAAGCCTACAATAAATAGACATATTTCACCCCACTGCCTTATATAAGTTTTGGAAGACCAACTGCTAGGAAGCTACCCAGCCATACAAGCAATCTTTACACATTATTAAGAATGTCGAACAATGCCAACAAAAACAGCAACAACACCAGTGAGAGCTCTGCTCTCCTCGACACGCCAGCCACGAAACAGCACCACACAGCATGCCAGGGAAAGGACAAGAAGCCGTCAACAATCACCATCTCCAACAACCTCAAGCCGTCACCTACCTTCACCTGCTTGCTCCTACGCCTCCGCCAGATCATCATCTCTCTTCTTCATCAAAATCCCAATTCCCAAACTCCGTCAAAACCTCACAGATGCCGGAATCCCCATACCTTCGCGCTGCAGCAAAGCTGCATTACTAAAACTGTACTCCACCATCACTTCCCCGACTAGGAACCCCCTACGAACACCTTCAAGAAACCAGGAACACCCCAGCCTTAACATCACTGCAACAAATGGACATTCCCCCGGACAACACAAATTCCTAGAGAACGCCCCATTCACCCTGTCCACTGCCACTTCCAGTCTCATTTGCTGTCAAAAACATCATCCTATAAGGTGCTGACATTGACCTCACCACACTCCTTTCACCAAGCATACCCACAAAGGCAGAATGATTGTGGAGAATTCCCTCTCATCCTTAAATCTTTCACCAGCACCCAAACTCGTACTCTTACTAAAAGAATTTCGCGTAGCATTTTCTAGATTCACCAACATCATCTGTTCAGTGTTCTCCCATAGAAGGCATAAGCTAAACAATTAAATAGCCATCATCTCAGAACTTGTCTTCTATGGGGAAACTTATTTCTATACGTTCCATAAACTATTCTCCACCAAATGCGCCATGCGTGTAACTCTGTGGAATCAGTGTCCTTATTGGGGGGCTTTGGACACGGATCTCCACAATAGAGTTTTTCTAGGTTGCCGCAATCTCTCCTGCTCTGTCTGCCAGTCTCCACCCTTCCACTTCCTGTCCCTTCATCACTCCGTCCTCCAAGAAGTCAAGCCCGACTCCCGGGCAACCATCGGCTGACCTCTTTACGCAGTTCAGAGGGAGATGTTAGCTAATACCCAGAGTTGGACCACGGACCAGATGGCCATTCAAACCAGGCACAGACCTGGACAGTCTCATCCAGGCTGGCTTCTACTTGTGCTGCAACAGGGATAATCAGTCCAATAGGCTTTTAACTTGGGCTGAACCTGGACACGGGTGTCCGATATGCCACTTTTAACACACCGAGACAGGAATAATGACCAGCCCACCCAAATAAAGACACAGCATAGTGATAAATGTCAGAATACTATATGAACTTTATTGTTTCTAAAAATTGTATTTACTTCTTTAGGGAGATTCAGAGTCATCCATTGTTTTGAGTGGCCGTGCCCTAAAGAGCTGCGTCTTGGCCCCCTGGTTTTTCTCCTTTGCAGGCGGCCATAGCAAATTCCTTCTGCTGGTGCCCTACTGGAAAGAAGAAAAACAGTAAAACCCGTCACTTAGCCAACATCACATGCCCTGCTGTTCAAATCCATGATTTGGCTAGCAAAAGAAAAACTGAGTTACCAGGGGTGAGCTGGGACCGTCTGCCCTCTTGTGGCTCTTCCTTGGATGGCTTTCTTTGCCCACCGCCTCCTCCTCCAAGGCCCTCTCAAAGAGTCTGCAGTGCTCACGTGCTTGCAGAAGGCCCAGGTGAAGTGGATAGAATTTATCTGAGGTTGAAGTGTCATGACACATGAAGTGCGCCACAGGGCCGGCCCAAGCATACAGGGGGCCCTAAGCAGAATTTTATTTGGGCCCCCTTGGTGCAAACAACATGACAAATTATCGTCAATCCTTGATTATTTGCACACTTTAAATTTAAAACAAGCATTATCAATTTTATTTGCTGTAGCTGTGTTGCTTACATCATAAAATGTTTTTAAGGTCCCTAGAAGTGCTTTGAAATGTGTATTTTTTTTATTTGATGTTTGATGAAATCTCAACTGAAACATGAAGAGAGGGTGGGACATAGAGTAGCTCCTCCCCTTTAAAAAAAACAACCAATAGCGATTTGTTTCCTCGGTCACACACCGGATGCGGCGCTCAGCACCGTGATACATTGCACACATGACAGTTGGAAGTATCGCACACCAGACGCGGACATTCACATGATATTTAAAATGAAACTATTTAGATCTGTGGCACGGCAAAAATATGAACAGTGTCCTGAGTTGTGGCTGGGCGCCACGGACAGCCGCCTACTTGTGGCGCTGGTGTGTGTACCCTGATAGAATCCTATGTTTAGTATTCTAAAAGGCATGGCACTGTGTCGCGCACACTAGCTTATGGATATCCTTGAAGTCTAACATACTGCTACTAATATCTAAATAATGTTATTTTAATTTCACTGGACCTTTAAGACAATTCTAGATATTATTCTGCAGAAACAACTGCCTATTGATCTCACCATTTATATGACCACCTGCAGAGGTGTGGACTCGAGTCATGAATTTGATGATTTTGGACTCAACAAAATATAAAAAGACTTGCAACTCGACTTGGACTTTATTATAAATGACTGATGACTTTCACTTGGACTGGCACCTATTGACTTGTAAAGACTTGCTACTTCCCATAAAAAGCCTAAAGATAAAAAGTATGTTGACACGGACCGTTCTATCTCTGTTTATGTGTCTGTGTGTGACAGAGAGCATACACGCATTCGGCACAACATCCAATCAAAGTACCGTAGATTGTTTTGATTTGACAGTGTCCAACGTGACTGCTATGAGGTACCAGAGTGGACAAAAGTCAAGCAAACGCAGAGAGACTGAGCCAGTACTCGCGCGCCAATACTCTGTCTCTCTCGAATCCACTCGGTTTCTCTCGCGCATATATTCGGTCTCTCTCGCGCACACATTCAGTCTCTCGTGTGCACACATTTGGTCTCTCTGCGTTCGCGTGACTTTTGTCCACTCTGGCGCCTCATACCTTTCGTGCTTTTTCTCTCCAAAGATCATCCTGTTAAATTGGTTATCCCAAGAATGTTAATATGGTTTATATGTTGCTAAACTATTTATTAACAATACACGAAAAACTAAGAGGTTAAGGTAAATTCTATAATAAGTTCTAGTGTTTTTGATGTGTTCTGTATACTGCCTGTTTTAGGCTAGTCTTATTTACAACTTGTTAATGAATGCTTCAGCATACTGTGGACGTGGCGCTGTTGTTGCGGGGACACCCAGTAGTAGTTATGTCCTGTCTTGTGTCGGGTCTATGTTTGTTTTATTGTGATTTTAATGTCTTTTAAATTGTGACGGATAGAGTCGATAACTTAGTGGCGTTACCATGGACATTTTTAACACTGCTTATGAGCATGATTGTGTTGGGAGCTGCGGTGAGTTGTCAACAGAACAGCGTGGCATGCAAGCTTCAGTATGGTCGCGACTTTCTCTTGCAATTGAACAGTACTGCATATGGGTCATTGCCCGCTGGAATTCCATTGGAAATTTGCCGGTGCATAACCGATTGTTCCGTCCAGAGGACAGCAACGAAGACGAGATGGCGAGGACATGGAGGCCGCATGAGCGAAGAGCAGCGAGGATCTGTTGCTCTAGCCGGTGGGCAGCGGGGATTCAGCAAAGACTACGCAGAGAGGGCTTACGCTGCTTACCACTTCCATCCATTGTACTGGGGAATGTACAATCCTTAAGGAATAAAGTGGATGAATTGCAGGCAAGTGTGAAATTCATACCGGAATACAGGAACTCTTGTGTGATAGCACTGACTGAAACATGGTTGAAAGAGCAGGATCGACAACAGGACTTTGAGATTGATGGATTTGGCCTACCTATACGTTTGGACAGGAATGCCCAGTTGACTGGGAAAACACAAGGTGGGGGCATTTGTTTTTATGTTAACCCACGCTTGTGTAAAACTGTGCTAATCCATGAATCCCTCTGTAGTCCGCATATTGAATTTTTATCAATCTCATTACAGCCATTTTATTTACCCCGCGAAATTCCACAAATTTTTATTACATTGGTCTACATTTACATTTAGTCATTTAGCAGACGCTTTTATCCAAAGCGACTTACAAATGAGGACAAGGAAGCAATTTACACAACTATAAGAGCAGCAGTGAACAAGCGCTATAGACAAGTTTCAGGTGTGTAAAAGTCTAAGAAGCAAAACATTAGTAGAAATTTTTTTTTTTTTTTTTTTTTTTTTTTTTTTTTTTGAGAGAGAGAGAAAGAGGGCACAGTTAGTGGTATAGCCAGAGAGGCAATTGCAGATTAGGAAGGAAAGTGGAGACTAAACAGTTGCGTTTTTAGTCGTTTCTTGAAGACAGCAAGTGACTCGGCTGTTCTGATGTAGTTAGGGAGTTCATTCCACCAACTGGGCAAATTGAATGTGAGAGTTCGGGAAAGTGATTTCTTCCCTTTCGAATGTATGGTCTACATACGCTTTCGCTTTCGAATGTATGGTCTACATACAATCGAAAGCCAACAAGCCTGAGGAAATAAATAAAATTATCAAACTTGTTCATCGTCTGCAAAGCATCTGCCCGAACGCTTTTTTTTTTTTACACTTGGAGACTTTAATTCTTGCAACCTCAAAAAACATTTGAGTCACTTTTATCAGTATGTGAGTTGTCCAACCAGATACGGTAAAACTTAGGACTTATGTTTTGGCTCTATAAAAAGTGCCTATAAATCATACACTATAGCTCCTCTCGGTTCATCTGACCATAGTTGTGTTTTTTTTTAGCTCCAACCTACCAGTCGGTTCTTAAGAGAGGTAAAATTGAGCGCAAAAAGGTTGCTGTTTGGACACAGGAAGCTGTTAATGAGCTTAATGGTTGTTTTAATAGCACAAACTGGGACGTTTTTAAAGCCTCCTGCAATAATCTAGAGGAACTGACTCTCACAGTATCAAATTACATTACTTTCTATGAGCAAATGATTATACCTAGAAAGACAATTACAATTTATCCAAATAATAAGCCTTGGGTCAACAAAGGCTTATCAACAGGGGGGCAATCACCAGTTGAAGCAGACACAAAAACTGGTGAAAAATGAAATAAAGTTAGCCAAGATGAAGTTTAAGGATAAGGTGCAGGACCAACTGAATGGCAATGCTCAGGATTCATGGAGGGGAATTAAAGCAATGGAGGGGCTGCAAGGAAGAGTCAGGAGCCTGACTGCATTAGTGGCTGCCTATTGAAAAACTGTGCTCCATTCTTTAGTGGTATTTTCACTCATATTTTTCAACTGTCCCTGTCTCTTAAATCTGTCTCCCTACTTTGGAAGCAATCCATACTAATTCCTGTGGTCAAGATTTCATCACCTAGGGTTCAGAGCGATTATCGGCCGGTGGCTTTGACTTTCTTGGTGATGAAATGTTTTGAGCGCATTGTTAAGAGTAACTTGCAGCTCATGACCCAGAACGTGATAGACCCTCTTCAATTTGCTTATCAGTCACACAAAGAGGTTGAGGATACAACATTATTGGACTTTATGACAGGTCATTTGGAGGGTGACAAAACTCGTGTGCGATTATGCTTCATGGATTTTTCTTCTGCTTTTAGCTTTATGCAACCTCAAATTTTGGCCGAAAGGCTTTTAAAATTTCCAAGCATTCACCTGGGCACGGTATGCTGGCTGGTTAATTTTTTAACAGTGAGGCCTCGAGTTAACAACACACTGTCTAACTCAATTTATTGCTCAACAGGTTCTCCACAGAGATGTGTTTTATCCAAGCGGCACCCTCCCGCTCTCCCTCGGGAGGCCAATTCGGAAGTAACTGAAACTGCAATTCATCAAAATTCTGCTAGTCCTGGCTCCATAATAGAGCAAACTGCAATTGAGCCCACTGTTAGAATGGCCAAATTTACAACAGAAAAAAAGGTGTTTACAACCTGGTACAAAGAACGATTTTGGTTCATATAGCTATTATTACCCTTCATAACAACTGTGTGGGGGGTGAATTTTTTTAAAACTCATCCATTTCCTTTATATTAGGTTATATTAAGTTTGCATAATTAAGGACGTGGCCACTTGAGTGACAGCTAGGTCTCGCTGGTCGCCATCACTTCACCTCAGCTGAATCCGGCAGATTAGCCACTGATCTTGGCATATTCATCTTATTTTTGTGTTGTTTTATGTGGCTTTACACAGTCAGTTGCTTTTTGGACTTATTTCTTACAATTATCAGATGATATGGGATGCTGTGTGCATTTAATTGTGCTCACAAACTGTTCACGTGGCCTCCGTTTCCCATGTGAGTAAAGTTATATAATTGTATACCATCTCTATAAATGTATTTGTTTTATTTAAAATTATTTATCATTAATATTTTTCTTTAGACCCGTAAAGCACTCCAGAATGTGACAGACTGATTAGCTGTAGGCTCTAGAACAGTCATCTGAAGCGTTGTCATACAGTGTTATGCTGGATTTTATCAATAGTCTTGCATTTACTAACACACACACACACACACATCTGAAGTGTTTGGAAGTAATTCGCGTTTTCCTCCTGTAGAAAAACGTCATAAGAACAACGCTTAGGGGCTCAATGTATTACTACTGTGTTTTTAAAAGTCTAAACACTTTATTGATATAGTGTACAGCCAAGCACATGTGGTCAGAACACAAACGAGTCGCAGGTAATAAAGTATCAAGCGTTTCTCCCAAAGTAAAGTCTGTCTGCCAGGTCTAAGCAAAGTGCCAGCAGGTGTCTGTAGCTCCGCTCACTCTCCGCCTCTTTGCCCTTGTTTGGTATCCCGCCGTGGGTGCGATGACGCGCGAACAAAATGGCGACGGTTGGCCGCGCCTACTTGTAGCTTCTTTTACAGTGTTCAGAAACCTATGGGTGACGTCACGGATACTACGTCCATATATTTTACAGTCTATGGTTTTATCCCCATTATTCTTTGTACTTTACACTAATTTACACTTTACACTGATTCTGTCATTGTTAGTCTGTTGCATGATCATGAGGAGGGCCATGGCCCAGTGTTGGACAACTTTGTTGCTTGGTGCAAAGACTCATATTTACAAGTTAATATCTCAAAATCTAAAGAGATGCTGATTGATTTTTGCCGCATCTCTATTTCTAATGCTACTACTGCTACTATAAACGGTACTGTTGTTGAGACAGTGAGTGAGTATAAATATCTGGGCACCGTTTTGGATGATAAACTGAATTTTGAGGCCAACACTAATTTTATCTGTAAAAAGGCAAATCAAAGACTGTGCTACTTGAGGAAGTTGAAGGGATTTAATGTGGATAGGCCTCTTCTTAGGACATTTTATTCTTCTTTTATCGAGTCTCTTTTAACTTTTGCAGTAGTATGCTGGTATGGAAATTTAAGGGTAACAAGTAAAAACAGCCTTTCAAAAATTGTTCATCAATCTCAAAAGATCTTGGGGATAAATCTTAACAGTATTGGACAAGTGTTTGAGGAGAGAGTCATAAAGAAGGCTAGGTCCATTTTAGCAGTTGAGAACCACCCACTTTATTTAAAGTTTTGCCTCTTGCCATCTGGCAGAAGGTATACTTATTCTCGACGGGCAAAGTCAAACAGATACTTGAATTCATTTGTTCCAACTGCAGTTGGGTTACTAAACAAGCTTTAAATGACTACTGTATTGTTTACTGATTTTATGTTGTCGAGTGTGACTTGTTGCTGTCAACTGTCGGCTATTGCGGTAAACCTAATTGCCCTTCGGGGACAATAAATATATTCTAATCTGTAGTATTAAGAATAGTGAACTGATAAAATGAAATACAAAGTGTAGTTTTACTACAGTAAAGTGTGATAAAAATAGCACAGGGTAATTTGTTTATATTACTTGTGTTACCATAGCAACTATAGTATTACCACATTAATTGATTAATTGAAGTACTTTACTGTAGTAGGCTACTGTTCAAAACACTGTACATGCCAATATACGTGTTCAGGGGCCCTGTGGAACCGCTTCTCCTCAAAATGAATACTATGACAGGGAAAATGTCCTCCACAATCTCATCAACATTGTGGAAGACAGCAGAGACTAGTTCACTTTATTTTAGTTGCCATGATAAAATGGTATTGTTAGTGTGTAGCGAAATTAGCTCGGTTTATAAATATTAATGATCAATAATAACGAGTTGTTATTAATTATTAATATTCTGAATTAACTTATAGTTAATTTGACTAAATAAATATACCCATGACTTCTCCCGCTCGTCCGAGCCGACACTTTAAATTTTTTCTTTAGGAAGGGAATTATAACTACTTGTGAAGTAGATTAATAGTTTAGAAGTTTTGGTAAACTTGTTTTAGTAAAGCTTTTTTAGTAAATTAGGCTCTATCATTTAAGTTACTTTTTCTGTGAGGCAAACAAAACAATCCAACAGGATTATAATGGGATTTATTGACTCACAAACAAACATAAAACATAGAAAGTAAGCAAGCGAGGGAGTAAGAGTTTAGACAAAAGAATGGCAAATCTAGCTCAGCTCCAGACAACTATTCAGGACCACCAAGATTATAAAAACACCCTTTTGATAAGGGGCACAGCTTTAACGCATAACTAAATTCCATGGATTTAGTTGTTCTTTCTCTCTCTATGTGCGAGTTTCTCTGATGCGATTGATTCCTATAAGATGTCCTTTCTAGATGCGTGGAGCTTGCGATGCAGTTTGGAGATTATGCGAGACGTGAACTTTGAACTCTTTTGAAAGTTTACTTTGCTGGAAAATAAGAAACGTGGACTTGGGTGAGTCACGCGGATGCAGTTTGCGCTTCTGGAGAGCTTCTTTCAAGACCTTTCTGCGCCAAGCTTTGGGCGTAGATGGGTTTTAACTATGGTGGCAAGTCACACCTATTTTCTACTGACTAACCATTAGTTTCATGGCAAAGTTTGAGCAGGAGATTTTCTTTGTCTCTGGACTGCTAATATGCATACTGAGGGTCCGCCTGAAAACATACGAAGAGACATTAACTCAGAGCATAAAGAATGTAAGCCATAAAAATTATGATCATGCCTCCTAGATCATGAGCTGTAGGATAATATGCGCAACAGAATGATACAAGACATGACACTTTTAGAAGTACATAAACATGATTCAGGCATTCTTAGTTTGTCTAGTGTCTTGAAAAGGGCCTATAGAGAGAGATATATGCAAAAGAAAAGTCAGAAATGAAATACAAAGTTTACAAACCCATAACATTTACTTTGGGTTGAAATTAAGGATTTCTGAGTCCATTTCAGTGTCTGAGCCTTGTGTGATTTGTGTATGTGTGTGTCTCAGGAGGGAGGGGGATTGGAATGCCTTTGAAGACAGGGCAGAAATGGTGAAAAAGGGGTTTTCTCTCCTTTTTCTTATCTGTCGTGTTCCTTTGAAGCTCAACAAGAGTGAGCCGAAACAGTCTGCTAAATGTCCCGTTAAAATAAAGGTGTCACCCAGGGATTTTCACCACAGCCTCCCTAGCACCGGGTGATCGTAACTGTCCTGCAGACTGAACCCAGATAGACAAATGAGGTAACAAATGGAATTTTACCTCCTGACTGTACGTTACAGTGACATTTATTTGATGAGAGAATAGTACAGTAGGCTATAATACCTTATCAAGTTTTTCCTTATTTTTATCACATTTACATTTCTGCTTGCGTTAGTTATATTTTTGTTTAACTGTTTTTTTTTTTTATTAGTATGGTGCACCTTTTGGATGTTTAATCAATTTTTTTTTAAATAAAATGTATCCTTACATCCAACGTCTATTCCATGGGGCGCCTCCAAGAGGTGGCCTGGGGTGTAAACACCTGCGTAAACTCTGGCCACCCTTGTGGCCACCCCAATATGATTTTGTTGTTGACATTATTAATTTAAATGTACTTGCGTAAATTCACAGTATTTCAATAAATAAATAAATAAATAGCAGCCCCCACATTTATTGTGGATTGATTGGTGCCACAGACGTAGCTGATTCACCCCCCAATCATCATTGACAGCACGCACACATCTTCAATTGACCCTTCGCTAAGCCACACCCGAAAACCGCCACACACCAATCGTGGCTTAGCAACTGTAGCTACGCGCAGGAGGCCTGTCAAATTTTCGAGCAAGGGAAACAAGCCAAAGCGTTGTGCATATCTGACACCCAGTATTCTAAAAGTTTGGACAGGGTGGTGGAATTTTTTCCCTTTTCAAATCCTAAAACCCAACTGGAGAAGTGCCAGCATGGATCAAGCAATGAGGGGCACTAAAACAGCAGAGTAAAGTTGGTTTTGTTTTCGATATTCCTGACACATTCTGTGATAGACGCCAATAACTCACACACCTCTTAACCTAAAAAGATTTAAACTGTTTCCTACAAAAATACAAAGCAAGTTATGTTTCCCAGCTGTCGTTTTCTTTTTTTCTGCTCTATATTATGAGCATTGCTCCGTTTCAGCCCTCGCCATAGTAGTCATACTTATAGCAATCATATTTCCATCCGTTTCAAGCTACGAATATTCGAAAATACATATCAATAGAACAAAACAAGATATGAAAAAAGATATGATCACAAACTGAGCACTTGCGATCAATATACTTCACCCGCAGCTGTTTTTCAGTCATTTATATCCCTCATGTCCATGTCAGAGCTACAATTCACTGATGTTTAGAGATTTAGTCATAATACCGGGTTAGTGTCTGCTTTAATATTTGGTGTCTGATTAATATTTGGTGGTAGGGAAAATCTATTTGTTCACTTCTGCTATTTATACTTTGATTTGCATCTCAGTTTATTATTTTTTTCCACTTAACTGCAAATTAGAATAGAAACTTTATAAAAAGCACACAAACATACTGACAGTTATAGGTACTGTATATTGTTATGGGTCTATGATGCTAATATTCGGCACAAATCCATCAATTTCCCCTTTCTGGCTGTTCTTTCTGTAAATAAATTATGAATTATGTAAAAGCATTGTCCATGGGTATTTCTTCATTGATTAGTAACGCTATATTCCATTGCACAATAATTAATCTATAAGGCTTTTTGGCTGAAAAAAAAGGGAATCACGGTTTAATTTTTTATTATTAGATTGTTTTTAAATTTCACCTCTCCTGCTGTGCATGAACTAAGCTGTTGAATGGTCAGCGTAGGCTAACCTAGCTTCAATTTTCTAATCGGTTGCCTATTATGTCGCTACCTGTAACGCATACTACAGTCCTTTTTGTCGGGCTTTCTCAGGTATCACCTGTTCGCCAAAAATGACGAATTATATCCCTGGCAATGTCTGACACAAGCGCATACATATTGTAATAGATGTGCCAGGCACGAAAGCTTGACAGGCGTAGCAACAGTAACTAAGGAGGGCGGGGCTTAGCGAAGGGTCAATATAGACAGCAATGGCAATTTATTATTTACCTTAAGGTACATCAATAGAAGAAGCTGTATTAATAATAATGTGGCTCAAAAAGGAATATGGATAAATTATATTATTAGGGTCTGTATAGTGTGTGTGTGTGTGTGTGTGTGTGTGTGTGTGTGTGTGTGTGTGTGTGTGTATAGTAATGCTTTTTGTTCACTTGTTTGTTTTATTAATTCATTATTCTTCATTAATTTTTTGACATAGCATATAGCCTATGCTGTACAATAAAAGTATGTGAAAATAACTGAAAAGTTATTTATATATATGAAAATAGTTTTTAAACTTAATATTGTTTTTATTTATTTTTTTATTGAATTTGAATTTATAGATTAATTTTAGGAATAAATTTCAATATTTCAAGAGTATTTAATTAAATGAATTAAAATCACATTATTTCATTTACCAGAAACAAAAATATAACACCACACTGCGGCCTCCTCTGGCCACCACTAAGAAAATTTTCTAGGGGCGCCACTGGTCTATTCTCTGTGTCTTTAAGTGTTTGAAACTAGAAATATCTCATCATATAACACAGCCAAAAATGTTATTAGATTAGATTTAATTTATTGTCATCACACATGTACAAGTACAAGGCAACGAAATGCAGGTAATGGAACCCCCTGACCGTGCACAGACATCACAACTCCAGGGAAGACAGGTCACAGGAGGTGGAAACAGGAAATAAAATACATCAGGAGAGAGATGCAAAAAAAGAAAGTCCCTCTCACCTTGCTCTTAAGTTAGAGCAATGTGAGATCAGGGAGAAGAAAAAGCCCCAGCAATCTAGCACAAAAACACACCGACAAGACATAACATTGCCACAGGGGATGGGAACAGGGGGTGTGGATATAGTCCGGTGAGGGCGGGCAGCCATCAGGTCCTGCAGCCATGGAGGCGCTGGTCACAGACCCGCCCACCCCCTCCAGTGGGTGAAAGCATACGAAGGCGTTGGATTGGGGCCAGGAAGTGTCGTGCTGTGTATCTCTGTGTGTGTGTGTGTGTGTGTGTGTGTGTGTGTGTGTGTGTGCGTGCGTGCGTGCGTGCGTGCGTGCGTGCGTGCGTGCGTGCGTGCGTGCGTGCGTGCGTGCGTGCGTGCGTGCGTGCGTGTGTGTGTGCGTAAGCCTGTATAGTCCAACAGGTGTCCTTGACGGGGAGCAGGAATTTCAGAGCGTCTCCTTATCTTGCTATCCCGGAGAAGTTGTTTTCCTTCTTTCCTTATGGTTTATATAGATATGAAAGTCTATTTTTGTATTTTGGCTAGTGTTAATAAATAGTACACCAATATAAATCATATCAAAAAGCACGAACGAAAGAGGGAACACAAGACACAAATTGTGAATCTGCATATAATCTCTGAGAGCGCGCAAGAAAATTTGTGTGTGAGCAGTGCATATTGGAGTGCGTGAGAAAATTTGCGTGGGAGCAGCTTACATGTGTGAGCTCGCAAGCAGTTTTGTCCACAAACAGAGGAAATCGACAACCATGCATAATCTGTATATGTTTTATTTTTCTGTTAAAAAGACTTGAAAAGACTCGAAAGTCAAACCGTAGGACTTTGGACTTGACTTGAGACTTGTTGGCCTTTGACTTGGGACTTGAGGGCAATGAATTGAGACTTACTTGTGACTTGCCAAACAATGACTTTGTCCCACCTCTGACTACTTGACACAAAACTAAATAATTAGACACAAAACATTAAACTGAGCTGTATTTAATGTTGACAGAAACAAAAAATGGCTAGAAACAGCCAATAGCCTTCTTCTTCTTCTTCTTATTATTATTATTATTATTATTATTATTATTATTATTATTATCGCAAATCTAGCATATGACTAAATATCTAGAAAAGAAATTTAGTTTTCAGAAATAATTCTGAATTAAGTGATTTTTTTCTGTTAAGCAAACAAATTAATCTGCCAGTGAGATAAGTAAAATAATTTTATTTAAAACCAATATTCTTTTACTTGCCCAAATTGGCAGATTCATTCATTTTCTTTTCGGCTGAGTCCCTTTATTAATCCGGGCTCGCCACAGCGGAATGAACCGCCAACCTATTCAGCACGTTTTAACGCAGCGGATGCCCTTTCAGCCACAACCCATCTCTGGGAAAAAATTGGCAGATTAATTAGCTTTTTTTAATGAAAAGCCCACATCATTTTGACTGAAAATCTGTCTAGAAAATGTTTATTCTTTTAGAATTTTTACATATTTGGACTATAAACAAGACAGAAACAATAAAAAAGGAACGAATTTTTGCAGTGTATTTACCAACTGTCAATGATTCATAGTACATGGCTGTTTGATTAAAAATTTGATCACAAGACAACCAACCATGATTTATCACAATTTTTGTAAATGAAGGGTAAGAAAAACTTAAAAATAACAAAAAAATCTTATAACACAAAAAGTTATAAGATGCATTTCTTCCATTAACAGCACGTGTTTATAGAATTACAGCAGTGTAAAACAAGCACACAGCTGTCCAACAAGCTGAAAAATGCAGAGATATGTTTGTGACTGATCGGGCTCATCTCTAAATTAGTCAGAGCAGCAGCATCTCAATTTTGTGTTAGAAAACACTGTCAAAATAGCAATTTATGGCTTTCTAGTTTTCTGTAAACTAAAGACACTTATTGCAGTTTGGCCAACTTATTTGATGTATTTTATGCTTAGCCCTGGTTTATTTTATTCATGAAAAATCCAGCATTCCCTCTAGATTTTCCCTCTAGATATATTTTCTTAAGAACAGTAACTGATCAGAATGCTCAGAAAGGTAAGCACAGACTCCTCTGAGCACTTATAATGTCTCCAGCAGTGGAGAACATTAGTTATTTACTCATCAATTTAAAAATGTCTGCAAGGGTTAAATAAATACAAGGCCCTTCAAATTATATGTTCATGTTGTATTGATATCTTTATATATTTTGGCGGATTGAAATAGTTTGAGCACATATTCTTGTATGAAGTCTCACAGCACTGACTGTGGGGACGCGCGAGCGATAGAGCAAAGTGAAAGAGCGTCTGTGAGGGAGAAACTAGCAGAAGATTTGGCAGAACTGTGATGTCTGAAACGCACAAATACCTTGGTCCAGCTTGGACAGAAGAAGATGACCAAATGGCTGAAATTTTCACCATTGCAATGGCTCATCTGTCAGTGGTTAAAAACCCTGGTGCGTCTCTGATATATTGTTGATCCGCCATTACGGGAAATTAACATCTTTTGTACATTAAGATAAATATCAATTCTTGACACCAAAGCATATTGGTATTTTGTCCCACCTATAATCTATAACCCAATTCTCCAACAAACTAAAACAAAAACGAAAGTTAGTAATTTCATGCACTCTTAGGGGCCCCCTGGTGGCCAAGGGGCCCTAAGCAGCCGCTTAGTTTGCTTATGCCTTGGGCTGGCTCTGGTGCGCCACATTCTGGCGATCCTCTGACGAATGTGCATTCTTTGCCTGCATCAGACAGAAACACAGACAGAATCAGAATCAGTTTTATTGTCAAGTGTGCTTCACACACACAAGGAATTTGTTTTGGCTACAGAAGCTTCCAGTGTAAATAAAGTGACAACACAAAATAAATATGAAAAAAATAAAATAAATCTTTTAGGAACAAAGCTTCTGGCAGTCATGTGGCTCCAGGGACATTATATACATACTCACGTGTGTTGCGATGGCCATCGCAACGCTGGTGAAACTGGGCTTCCCTGGAAGCCAATGCTGGACTACACGGCTTGAAAATATTGATTCAGGTTCCTGCAGGGATTGGGTCTGGAGGTAAAAAAAAATAGGTGGCCTGCCTCCCACCAGGGAGACCAGCCCGCAGGTCCAAGAATCTCTGGAACCAGCTGTATTCTTCCTTGTTGAGAGACAACTGAGCAGCGCCGAAGGTTCTGTTTGTCTTATGCGTGGTGATCTTCCATGCAACAAGCAGAGAGAGAGAGAGAAGGTGTGCATACTACTTGTCCCCCCTCCCCCCACCCAGATCCAAGCAGTCAAAATTACGTTAATGACATAGACAGACCCGTATTGGCTTTTGGAGGCCTCTTCAACCTCCTGGATGGTTAGATTCTAAAACAGGGATTGAGGTCCAGGGATTGAGGTCAGGTAACTGGTCAAAAATCCATAAAACCACCACTGCTTTCTCTGGGGTGGACTCAAGCTGATCTGGCAAAGGTAGTAGCCCCATAAAAAAGCAATTAGACAGATTTTTCCCACCAACAAACCCTAACCTCAAAAACCCGAATGGTTTAATAAAGTTGGTGCCCCAAAGCAAAAAAAAAAAAAAAGTCAGTGTACCCACCTTCCCCCATTCAGGACATCTGAATGGGGGATGGTGGGTACATTGACTTGGTAGGAAAAGTCAGTGTAGCCACCATTCCTCATTCAGGACATCTTAATGGGGGACGGGGTGTGGTGAGCTGACTTTGTCAGGGAAAAACACTCACCTAGAAGGGCTGGGATTTTTCTGCCAGCAGTACTTCCAGGGTCTTTCTTCTATACCAAAACTGGCTGCCACAATTATCGGGAATCAGTCACTCTTTCTAGGCTTTATTTCGGCTCTTAAAGGGCCTACTTTGTTCCATAGAGACCCACCATTCCCCAGCTAGACCCCGGCTCTATCTTCCATGCCCAGCTTGGAGCTTGCAGCCTTGGGGGCAGCTTGGTTTTTTTTAAACACCCCTGTATAGGACATCTAGGGCCTTTTTCCGTACTCAAACCAAACATCACAATTCAGTCACCCTTCAAAATCAGTCTCTTTTTCTGGGCTTCGTTTCGGCTGCCAGGGGCCTACTCAACTTAAATTTTGTTCCAGACAGCAAAAAAGACCTCCCATCCCCCAAAACAGACCCCCATAGCCAGACTGAGGATTGGACGCTCACAACTTAAATTGTTACAGACAGAAAAAACCCGCCACCCCCACCCATTTTGACTTCCTCAGATAAAGACTATTAATCCAAGATCCACCAGCTATGTTCCCCGCCCTTCCACTTCTGCTATTCCCATTCTTCTTCCTCCTTCTTCCCAACACCCCCCCCCACCCCACCCCACCCCACCCCCGACTACTCAAAATGCCCTTTATAAACTTCAGCTGCTCTGCATGACATCGCCAGGTGGACAAACCTTTCTGCCAAGCCATTGGTGACAGGATGGTATGGTGCAGAAGTCACTCTGTTGATATTAATGTTCTAGATGCAAAGGCTATTGGTTTTATTGTGCCACCTGGAACCTTGTGTGACAATACTGCACCAGTTCCATATGGTGTTGCATTGCACGCCAGGCTTATGAAATGTATCAATGCTACATCAGGTTATGAGCTTTTTAGACTTCTGGAAAGCTTGATCACAGCTTTCTGACCATTTCCACTGTGTCCTTGTTTGTAACAATGAATTCAAAGGATGTAGTATAGTGGAAAGGTTTGGAAGAAATATGTGGTAATACTTCACAAGTCTGACATATGATCGAAGTTGAGACACAATGTGTGGGTGTGGTGCATTTACCACAGCTTCAATTTTGTCCTATGACTTGTGTAGACCATGTTTGTCTATCACATGGCTGCAGTTAGAAATCTAAGACTTAAAGAGCTCACACTTTTCTTTGTTGGCTCTTAGCCCATACTCACATAATCTCATCAGCATATATATATATATATATACATATACATATATATATACATATATATATATATATATATATATATATATATATATATATATATATATATATATATATATATATATATATATATATATATATGTATATATATATATATGTATATATATATATATATATATATGTATATATATATATATATATGTATATATATATATATATATATATGTATATATATATATATATGTATATATATATATATATATATATATATATATATATATATATACGTATATATATATATATACGTATATATATATATATATATATACGTATATATATATATATACATATATATATATATACATATATATATATATATATATATATATATATACATATATATATATATATACATATATATATATATATATATATATATATATATATATATATATATATATATATATATATATATATATATATGTATATGTATATATATATATATATATATGCTGATGAGATTATGTGAGTATGTGAGTATATATATATATATATATATATATATATATATATATATATATATATATATATATATATATATATATATATATATATATATATGCTGAAACGTTTGCAGTATGGGTATGCTATTTTCTGGCACATACTCATCACTGCTGTCACAGCTACTATCCTTTGGAATATTTTCAATTTTTCTGTACTGACTTCTTGACTTATTCTTTCCCTGTTTAGAAGGCAAAATACAAATTTGTTTGCATATGAATGTGTAAAATTGCCATTAAATGCTGTAATATGTAAAATATAACATCTTTGAAAAAATAGAATAGAAATACTAGCAGGTTACAGAAAAATGGACTTTTATGCAATCTGACTCCTCTGTTGCATGACGTCCACATGGACAGTGGACAGTTGGTTTTTGGTGAATAAAAACTTTGTTTTACCATAAATTTTATTTTAGAAATTACTAACATACTCATCATAATTTACTATACATACTGATATATATTTTTTACCTCAATTGACCTCCTTGAAAAAAAGTTTTTCACAGATATGCCTGAGGCATTTAGCACATGGCCATCACTGTCAGCCATCTTGGATTATTGATGTCATCAAGCAAAGAATAACTGGAATACAAGAGAGTAGCCACTGTGACAGTACTGCTGACAGTCTACTGACTCTGCCCTCAAGTGCTTTGTGGACACCATGCATTAAAGGGCAAAAAAAAAAGAATATATATATATATATATATATATATATATATATATATATATATATATATATATATATATATATATGTATATGTATATGTGTGCGTGTGTGCGTGTGTGTGTGTGTGTGTGTGTGTGTGTGTGTGTGTGTGTTTCACCACTAGAGGGCAGCTTAAAACTATGATACCCAATAATACATACATTATTACACCCCAGGTCCCCTTCACCTCCTGATCCAGCAGGAGTCCCAGGACCCCCTTATATGCTTATTGACCAGGCAGGAGCCCTGGGCTCAAGCTCAGGGTTCTCTCCTGGGAAAGCATGCCAAACTTGCTAAAAGCATCAAGCAATATCTAAGAGCCAACTCTTGAAGTTAAGTTTTACAAACTAATTTTGAGAGGAGCGCAAGATATGATTGATCGTGACCAGTCTGTCATCTGTAATCAGCAATAATCCAATCAGATTGATTCAAGCAATTGATTCTACAAAAAACAGACAGATTTCGCCCTACTGCCATATATTCGTTTTGGAAGAATCCCCCCTTCCACCCCAATTCCTACTATTCCTCCCTTTACCAGGGAAAGCTCTCTGAAGCCCTGGGCTCAATTATCTCTGAACTCAGGGTTCTCTCCCAGGATAGCATGCTAAACCTGCTAATAGCATCAAGCAATATCTAAGTGCGAAGTCTTGAAATCAAGAGATCTTACACTTGGTCCCAAAACCTGGGATTCTTGCAGTGCGTTTTCTGAAGTGTACTTTAGCCAGTCTTAGCTGTATTTTTCACAACTGACCTGGTAGATGGATTAAAACAATAAAGAAAAAGTGAACCAAGCAAATCTCTTTCTGTCTTGTATTTTGTATTACTGTATTTATACTATTGTCTAGTATTTGCCTTGCTTTGCAATTTATGGTGTCAGTGTTAGGTAATGAAGTTATGTGGCAGAAAAATGCAGGCAGAATTCTGTGGACTGATGTTTATTCAGCTTTTTTTAATTTACATAATAATGCCATAAAACTGTTGTGCAAATACAATATCACACTTGTAGTGCTGCAATATACAGCCATATATCAGTGATAGATAGATAGATAGATAGATAGATAGATAGATAGATAGATAGATAGATAGATAGATAGATAGATAGATAGATAGATAGATAGATAGATAGATAGATAGATAGATAGATAGATAGATAGATAGATTTTACTTCTTACAGTTTTTCTTCTGTAATTATGTTGGTGAAAGTAGCACAAAAGTAATGCAGAATCATGCAATGCATTCTGAGACAGTAACATTGTAAGGTAAGGGATTATTTTTAAATAACATTGATGAATAATGTGTAATGTTTACAATTTGGTAGTTACTTGCACAACACTGATTATTGATAGTTGATTGGTATCTCTGAGGTTTACAACAGTCTAGAAAGCTGAGCAGCGCTCATTTTTCAGCACTGGAGGTTTCCGGCCAACATTAAATCTAGGTTTAAATGAATGCTCTGATATCAAATTATTTATTTCATTCTGCTTATAGGTTGCCAGTTTATGAGTGAGCCAAGGTCCTTTAGGTTGATGTACTGCTCCTTGAAAATATTTGATACATGCCCGAGTTATTAAATACATAACCTCTGTGATATTTAGCAAGACACAAAGTCCAGACACCACCAGCATGAAGACAGTAAAAATGGTCTTCTCTGTAGGACGAGACACAAAACAGTCTACTGTATTTGGACACGGATATGAGTCACATTTCACAAGACGAACCATAGTGACATCTGGATAAATTAAGTAGAAAATGTACAAGAAAACCACTTCAAAAGTTATGCGAAATATGATGCTTATCATGTAAGTCCACCATAGTGCACCAACAATTTTGAACTTCTGGGTTTTTATGCTCTCAAAGTCCTTCTCGGTTCCCTGACCAGATATCTTGAGGATCTTTTTTTCAACGTGTCGCCGATGTGCGACATGCATGGTGACCAGTAGGGCTGGTGTGGACACTAGAATGAGCTGCAAAACCCATAGGCGGATGTGTGAGATTGGGAAAAACTGGTCATAACACACGCTGTTGCAGCCGGGTTGCTGAGTATTGCAGGTAAAGCCTGACTTTTCGTCTCCCCACACGCTCTCAGCTGCCACTACTAGCACCAAGATACGGAAGATGAAGATGACTGACAGCCAGATGCGTCCAATGCCTGTTGAATGCCTGTTCACACCACTGATCACAGCATAAAAGGATGCCCAATTCATGGTTGATTCGAGGGCTAAAGAAAAGAGAATGTAAAGCATAATGACTGTGATCTTTTCTTGGCTTTTTCATCAAGTCACAAACTCTGCATTACATTTTAACATACTATGTATATTTAAAATACATACATGTTAACATATGTCTTTTTTTCTGCAGAATCCTGCAATTCTTCCTGTGGAATCCTGTTGATTTCAATAGCTTTTTATCCTGAATTTTAAATACATTTGTTGTGCTACCCATAATATCCATCCAGTGGTGCATGGGACAACATACTGTATCGAGAGGCCAGACCAAATTGCGCATAAACATTTCAAATAATCCAACATTTTAATTAATCCAACTACTGAATATACTTATAGATTAGTGTATTACCTTTAAAAAAATAATATATATATATATATATATATATATATATATATATATATATATATATATATATTTTTTTTTTTTTATACCTGTTTTATTTTTTACAAATATTTGATAGCCTATAGTATTAAGCTTATGCACACCTACACACATTAACATATAAAAAGTGTAAAGGTAAATGTGCTTTAATTGTTCATAATAATTAAATGAAAATAATAATTATGAATTAAATTACTTAAAAATAATTACAAAATGTTTAATAAAGCAGACCAAATCTGCCTGTAGATGTGGATGACTTTTTGCAACACTTCTTGCATACTTATTTATTAGTATATATGGTGCAGATGATTCTTTTATTTTAATTTTGCTTTGAGAAAACCATTTACGTTTAATCTGAGCAAATTCTTTACTTTTTACCAGTATTTGAAGCATGAAAAATAGAAAATAGCAATATAGGCCATACAATTGATGAATCAAACATTTCATTATTTTGTTTAAAGTAAAAGCATTTGTCTTTGTTATTTTTGTTTTATTAACATCAGTAAACTACAAACAAAGCATATATAACATTTTTAAATTAAAGGGAGATTAATATCTTATAGCCGGCTATGTTTACACAACACATTATCGCTCCTGACTCGTCACATAGTTTATGCTCAGTCAGGATTTCTTAATGCTTTTTGATGCTCTGGGTACATCAACTATTTTAAAAGGCACCTCTCAAAAAAAAACTATTACAAATTGGTCTGGTTGGCATAAAAAAAAAAACTGATTCTGGTTTAGAACTAGTAGTATTTCAAATTTAAATGTCTTTTATAAAGCATTGTGTCAGACTTATTTTGTAGCATGACTAATGGAAAAAGGAAATGTAATCCATGTAATAAATAAAAAATAATAATTTGTTAGAGAAGAAATAATTAGAAGAAACCAGAGAACAAAAGAAGAATTCTTTAAAATAAGATTCTGTGTCAGAACACCAGGTATGAACATGTAGGACTGATAACTATTTGTAAAGTTTAAAGCAAGCAAAATGTACAACTTATAATGTTCAGGTTCAGAGTAAAAGTTGAAAAGTTCTAAACTTGTAAAAATATTTTTTTTAATAAAAATATCCATTAAAGATATTGTCAATATCATGCATGTTGCTTTTACACATTGCTGGTTTGAACTTTCTTTTTAAGTTAGTATAACAATATGGTCTCTTTCACAACTGCCAAACATAGTTTATCATCAGTAACATGCGTGATGTTTCACATACATTTTCTTCAAGAGTGACTGAGCAGAACCATTGGACCGTTGTAACTTATGACCTCATTCAAAGAAAAAAAAACATTGCAGGATAATGTTAAGAGCCTTTAAGATAATTCTAAAAATAAAAGTTAAATACAACCATAAATATAACCTAGCTAAAATGTGGTCAATACAACTTAAAAATGGGAAGTTTATTACATTTACTTTGATCGTTGTGAAAGAAAAAAAGAATAATAATATTATGATTTCGCTGTCTGTCTTTAAATATGCTCTGCAGCAATAATGTTAAATACAACATAAAATATTAATGAACAATAAATTGAATCATTAAATTAAGTGCAGTGAATTTTAACCTAAACAAACGGAGAATTCAATACTTTAATACGATTTTAATATGATTAAGACAATAATCTGATTAAGAGTCTACCATGTAAACAGCGATTTTTGATTATCCTAATCCGACTAAAGTGATAATTGTACTAAACAGAAATGGAATTGAGACATGTAGAGTATGCATATATTAGTGGCATTACTGAAGTAAACACCGCAATCAAACTATTACCGTCAAGTAGGACTTTTCGCCGCATTTTGTGACAAGATCCACACACATGGCTGTCAGTAAAGGACCGCAACACATCACGCATCACGAAATGCAGAAGTTTTTTTCTTTCCATTTGATGTGCGGTATCACTAAAAGCAACACTCTTCCACCAGTCCTTCATATTCGCGTCAAATACCCCAGTTTGTTGTGGGGGCATGAATGAAAGGTTCATGAGTGAAAGTTAAACTGCCGAACTGCAGTTAAAGTTGAGAAATTAAAGATGAAACACCCAAAATTACATGACACTCTGCAGATGTGAATAGCCTGATGACGCAACATTCAAAAAGCACTTCACATAATTTTATTATTGTGTTATTCAGATTAAGGCAAATAACAGTTACTGATGTCCATGTAAACGTAGTCAGTAGTGTCTATAAGTGAAGTAAGTGAAAGATCCAAAAGGGCATCCTGCTGATTTGATTCAGAAGGGCATGTTTTTGTCAGACGGCTCACCGGTTTGACTTTCATTCATTCACTGTCATTCGTTTTAAAAAGCACCTGCTCCATTTTATTTGTATATATTTTACTGGAACGCATTAACTCTACAGGTGCCTGATAATTAGCTGTGGAGCTAACGTTTATCATATTATTCCCTCTAGTGAACGCATAAAAATCATTATCATAATTTACTTAAGTACACGCCTCAATGTCTTGCGCCCCCCTGGTGGGCCGTGCCTTACAGTTTGAAAACCCCTTATATACAGTAAGCTCTTAAAACATATACGTCAAGTTTTTAGTATGTTGAAAAACATTTGATAATATTTGTTAATATGTTTATCAAAATAATTTTAAACATTGTTTAGATTATATGTAGCTTAATTCATATTGTGATGAGCATAAAACATATTGTGAAACATGATGTATGATAGAACTTTTAAATTATTAAAATGATAGCAGAATGGGTTAGAAATACAGCTGACAGAGGATGACACAGACTTGGAAGGACTGGAAGACAGGACGATTCGGGAGGACCAGGAAGACTAGGAGGAATACAAAGAGAACAGGTAAGTAAATCGTTTGTTTAGCTGAGGATGACTACGCTGAGTGGTCGCTCAGTTGTCCGCTTTCGTCGAGACGAGCCCGGACAATGAGCGACTGGAGTGCTGTGCTTTTATCTGGTGCTCGTGAATGTGATGCAGCTGTGTGCTCATTAGAAGTCAGGTGATGGTGATCTTCGTGAGTGGGGGTCGTGAGAGCCTGACCAATCCATGACAGTACCCCCCTCCCCAGGGCCCGCTCCTGAGGGCCGACACCTCCGACGCCGTGGTGGTCTCCCTCTGCCTCTAGGCGCTGGGAACTCAGGGTGGCTCTCATGAAACTCCACCATGAGACTAGGATCGAGAATATCAGCTCTGGGAACCCATGTCCTTTCTTCGGGGCCGTACCCTTCCCAGTCCACCAGGTACTCCAACTGGCCACCACGACGTCGGGAACGCAAGATCTCCTTCACTGCGTAGACGGCTCCTTCTTCTAGGAGCAGTGGAGGAGGGGGTTCCTCTTCGTGGTCAGGCTCTGTGGAGGGAAGAACAGGATCGTGATAGGGTTTCAGGAGTGATACGTGGAATGTAGGGTGGATACGGTAGTGAGAGGGTAATTGTAGTTTGTAGGTGACGGGGGTAACCTGTTCCACGATGGTGAAGGGACCAACAAATCGGGGACTTAACTTGCGAGAGGGCAGTCGCATGCGCATGTCCCGGGTGGATAGCCACACCTTTTGTCCGGGTGTGTATCTGGGTTCTTCAGACCTTCTTCTATCGGCGGTTACCTTGCTTCGACGGACTGCCCTCTGCAGATGTTGATGAGCCTCGTCCCAGACTCTCTCGCTCTCCCGGAACCAGTGATCCACTGCGGGGACATCAGATGGTTCGCCATCCCAGGGAAAGAGCGGTGGTTGGAAGCCCAGGACGCACTGGAATGGCGTGAGTCCGGTGGAGGGTTGCCGCAGTGAATTTTGGGCATATTCTGCCCAGCCCAAATACTGGCTCCAGGAGCTCTGGTGACCACTGCAGAAGGTCCTCAGGAACCGTCCCACCTCCTGAATCTTCCTCTCTGTCTGCCCGTTGGTTTGGGGATGATATCCAGAAGAGAGGCTGACGGCCACACCTAGGAGCTTGAAGAAGGCTTTCCATAGACGTGAGATGAACTGTGGACCTCTGTCCGACACAATATCTTCTGGAATACCAAATGACCTGAAGACTTGATTAAAGATATTGTCGGCTGTTTCAAAGGCTGTGGGAAGACCTTTCAGAGGGATTAGTTTGACAAACTTTGAGAATCTATCTACTATGACTAGAATACAGGTATTACCTTCTGACGAAGGGAGATCAGTGATAAAGTCCACTCCTAGGTGTGACCAGGGACGGTTCGGAATCGGCAAGGGATGGAGCTTTCCAGCGGGTAGATGACGTGGGCTCTTGGATTGGGCACAGTCCTTACAGCCCTGAACATATTGCCTCACATCCCTTGCCATGTTTGGCCACCAGAATCGTTGGGATACTAGCGAGAGAGTATTGTTGATCCCTGGATGTCCAGTGCCTAGCGAGGTATGTAAGGAGTGGATCAGATCTACCCGGTGTTCAGGTGGTATGAACTGCCGATGAGGAGGGCATCCCGGCGGAGCAGGGGCTTCCGGAGTGGCAACGACTGGAGGAGCGTTCCAGGTGATCGGACAAATGGAGATGTGTTCGGGAAGAATCTTCGTTGGGAGTTCTTCATGATCGTGATGCTCGTGTAAACGAGAGAGAGCGTCTGCTCTTAGATTCTTGGGTCCTGGACGATAGGAAATGGAGAAATCAAAACGTGAGAAGAAAAGTGACCATCTGGCTTGACGTGGACATAGTCTCTTGGCCTCTTTGATATATTGGAGGTTTTTGTGATCTGTGATCACCTGGAACGGATGTTTGGCTCCCTCCAACCAGTGACGCCACTCCTCCAAGGCTAGCTTGATTGCTAGCAGCTCCCTGTCTCCTATGCTGTAATTCTGCTCCGCCGGGCTCAACTTCCGAGAGAAATAGGCACAGGGATGCAGTCGGGGCGGTGTATCATGATGTTGAGATAATACTGCCCCGACGCCGGTGGTGGATGCGTCCACTTCCACCACGAAAGGAAGATTTGGGTCAGGATGAGTCAGGAGTGGGGCCCTTGTGAACTCCTTCTTAAGAAGGCGGAAGGCTGCGGCTGCTTCTTTGGTCCACTCCAGTCCTTTGGGTTTACCCTTGAGGAGATTAGTGAGAGGTGATGTAATCCTGCTGTAGTCCTTGATAAACCGTCTATAAAAGTTAGCAAACCCAAGAAACCTCTGGAGCTCCTTAATGGAAGTGGGTTCTGACCAGGATAGAACAGCCTCAATTTTCTTCCCATCCATACGTATACCGGTTTGATCAATGATGTATCCCAAGAAATGAATCGACTTCTGGTGGAATGAGCATTTCTCCGCTTTGAGGTAGAGGTGATGTTCTCTCAATGTGTGTAGGACCTCCGCAACGTGTTGGCGATGTTCGGCCTCACTCCGGGAGTAAATGAGGATGTCATCTATGTACACTATTACAAAGTGGTGAAGAAACTCCCGGAGGACTTCATGAATGAAGTTTTGGAATACGGAGGGGGCGTTGACCAGACCGTAAGGCATGACCTCATATTCATAGTGGCCAGTAGGGGTCACGAATGCTGTCTTCCATTGGTCCCCCTCACGTATTCTTATCAGATTATACGCGCTGCGGAGGTCCAATTTAGTGAAGACTTTAGCTTCTCGGAGCTGTTCCAAAGCGGCTGGTACCAGAGGAAGGGGATATCGGTATTTTACTGTACCGTTATTTAGGACCCTGTAGTCGATGCATGGACGCAGCCCTCCGTCCTTCTTGGCCACAAAGAAGAAGCTTGAGGCGGCTGGTGATTTTGAGTGACGTATGTACCCCTGACTCAGAGCCTCCCTTATGTAATCTTCCATTGCCTGATTCTCTGGAAGCGAGAGCGGGTAGATCCTACCTCTTGGCAACTGGGCATCTGGAACTAGGTCGATCGCGCAGTCCCATGGCCGATGCGGCGGTAGCTGGGAAGCTCTCTTGGGGCAGAAGACATCATGAAAGGAGCTGTACTCCTTAGGAATGTGGATAGACTGCTTCTCAGGAGGGCTCTCGACCGATGTTGCAAACAAAGAAATGGGGTTCCGACCTTGAAGAGGGAGATTTGGAAAACAGGTAGGTGTACATCCAGATCCCCATTTCTTTATCTCTCCTGTGCCCCAAGAGATGATGGGATCGTGCTTCACCAGCCACGGGCGCCCTAGAATGATGTCCATATTTGCACCCTCCAGAACCAGAAATTGAATCCTCTCTTGATGTAACAGCCCCACTTGAAGAAGGATGTCTTCGCATTGTCGATGGATACGGGTCGAAGATCGAGTGCACTGGGTTATCGGTTGTATCTGGTATATATGCGAGGACGCCTCAGTACGGAGGTGGAGTTGACGACAGAGGGATTGGGAGATGAAGTTCCCTGCTGACCCGGAGTCGATGAGGGCTGTGACAAGGAGAGAAATAGAGGCAGTAGTTATTTGTACGGTGGTAGTAAGTGGTTTACATTGTTCAATATTCGTACTGAATACACTCACTGAAGTCCGAATGGGACGAAGGGGACACTCCATACGGGTGTGTCCACTGACACCGCAGTATAGACACAGACCCCGGGTCAGCCTCCTCTGTCGTTCCGCTGATGTCAGTCTTCCAGACTCTATTATCATGGGTTCTGGTTCTGGAGAGGCTGTTGACTCAGGCGATTGGAGGAGTGCAGACGAGGGGGTGATGGTGTCCTGTTGATAGGAACGGAGACGATCGGAACATCGGAGAGAATGTTGGATGAATCTCTCCAGACCCATTGTATCATCTAATGTGGCCAGCTGGATTCGGAGAGTGGGTTCCAAGCCGAGCCGGTACGTGGTCAACAACGATCTCTCATTCCATCCACTTGCAGCTGCTAGAGTGCGAAACCGGAGAGCATATTCCTGTGTAGATAGAGTACCTTGCTTTAGATGATACAGCTGCTCTCCAGCGGCTACTTCCCCATCAGAACGTCCAAACACCTCTTTGAAATACTCCGTGAAGGTAGTGATGGAATTCATGACCGGCCCGGCTTGGTTCCAGATCGTCTCAGCCCATTTAAGTGCAGGTCCAGAGAGTAGTGATACGATGTAGGCGATCTTTGACTTATCTGTGGGATATAGAGAAGGTTGCATTTCGAATATGAGGGAACATTGTAACAGAAAACCATTGCACTCCCCCGCTCCGCCTGAGTAGGGCGCTGGTCGGGCCATGGGACTGGAAGGAAGGGCCGAAGAAGAAACTGTGGAGGCGGAAGTGCTCGGTGCTGGTGGTGCGTTGGAAAGTGGAGCTGGTGGCTGTAGAATCCGCTTCAACTGGTCCACCAGCTCTTGAAAGTGATCGAGGGTGCTCATGTTGTCGTCGTTATGGGTCCGGGCTTCTGTTATGAAGCGGACAGGAGACAGAGGTAAGGAAACGTTAGGGTGTTTATTGAATGACAACAAGGAGCACATGAAGGATAGCCAGGAGGATCAGGAATGATGTTGGGGTCTTTTCCTCCGTGGCTGGGTAACAGGAATACACGAGGATGGACAGCACACACCAGATACAGCTGACAGAGGATGACACAGACTTGGAAGGACTGGAAGACAGGACGATTCGGGAGGACCAGGAAGACTAGGAGGAATACAAAGAGAACAGGTAAGTAAATCGTTTGTTTAGCTGAGGATGACTACGCTGAGTGGTCGCTCAGTTGTCCGCTTTCGTCGAGACGAGCCCGGACAATGAGCGACTGGAGTGCTGTGCTTTTATCTGGTGCTCGTGAATGTGATGCAGCTGTGTGCTCATTAGAAGTCAGGTGATGGTGATCTTCGTGAGTGGGGGTCGTGAGAGCCTGACCAATCCATGACAGAAGGTAGCCATTTATATTTATTATTTTATTTATTGCATCAAGTTTAAATAAAGTTAGAATAATCATAAGACAAGTAATAATTAAGCATTTTCTTATGTAGAGCAAACACACACATGCGCACACACACACACATGCAGTTGTCAGGGGCAGGGCTCTACCTAACAGTCAATAGAAATGCAGTTTTAATTATTACCTAACAACATATCTCAATTAGGAGGAAAATCCCACCACACTACATCAGATAAGTGATCTATACCAGATATGAATCTATCTTTACGCAGTTCTTAAACAGTTGTCAGGGTGTTAGTTAAATTAATTAATTAGATTTGTTTGAATACAATCTAATTACAGGATTTATGATGTAATTAAACTGAATAGAATATATTTACTAGAAATGTAATATATCATTCATTTTATATTTTTCCTTCGGCTTAGTCCCTTATTTATCAGGGGTTGCCACACCAGAATAAACTATTCCGGCATATGTTTTATGCAGTGGATGCCCTTCCACCCGCAACCCAATACTGGGAAAGACCAATACACAGTCTCATTCACACACACACACACACACACACACACACACTCATATCGCATGTTTTTGGACTGCGGGGGAAAATGGAGCACCCGGAGGAAACCCACGCGAACACGAGGAGAACATGCAACATGGAAACTCCACACAGAAATGCCAAATGGCCACCGTGCACCTCTAAAGATAATATAATTTAATTTAATTAATAAGATTCTAATTACTGTTATTCTAATATTGGATTTAATTACACTGATAAGAATCTAATTACCAAGATTCTAAAAAAATACCTTAGAAAAACGGTCCATTAACAAACAAACAAACAAACAAACAAGTGACTATGCATGAAGTAATAGGTAGTACTAGATTAATACAGATGCAAAATTAATTAAGCAGTAAGTAGCTATTTTAGGGCAAAAGTAGTTCTCTATTAGGTATTTGATAATTACAATCCCAAATAAGAAGTTGGGACAGTATGGAAAATGCAAGTAAAAAAAAATAAAGTAGTGATTTCCAAATTTACTTTGACTTGTATTTCATTGCAGATAAACACAAAATATTTCATGTTTTGTCTGGTCAACTTCATTTTATTTGTAAATATACATCCTTTCCTGTCATTCAGACCTGCAACACATTCAAAAAAGATGGGACAGGAGCAATTGAGGGCTAGTAATCAGGTAAATTGGTTAAATAATAATGTGATTTGAAACAGGTGATGTCAACAGGTGATTATAATTATGATTTGGTACAAAAAAAAAGTATTTTTGGTACAAAAGCAGAAAGGTCTAGTCCATTAGGGAGTAAAGATGGGGTGAGGATCGCCAGTTTGCCAACAAATATGTGAGAAAATTATTGAAATCTTTAAAGCAATGTCAAAGAAAATAATATTTTTTTTCCCTCAAAGAAAGATAGAAAAAAAACAAAAAAAACAACAACAAAGATGTAACTTTGTACTGATATAGTATTTGTTATTTCACAATAAAAATTTGAACATAAAAAAAGAAAGATAGGAAGACATTTGGAAATTTCACCTTCAACAGTGCATAGCCTAATTTAAAGATTCAAGGAATCAGTGCGCAAATGATAAGGGTGCAAGCCTAAGCTGAAGAACTAGGATCTCCGATACCTCAGGCAGCACTGCATCAAGAAACGTCATTCGTCTATAAGTGATTTCACCACATGGGCTCGGAAATACTTTTTGGCAAACCTTTGTCAAGTGCCACAATCCGCAGTTACATCCACAAATGCCAGTTAAAACTGGACCGTGCCAAATTTTAGCCCTATGTTAATTGTGTCCAGAAGCACCGTCGACTTTTCTGGGCTCAAAGGTACCTGGGATAGACCATCACACAGTGGAAATATACTGTGCTCAGATGAGTCAGTATTTTAGGGGAGAAATGGATGCCGTGTGGTCCAGACCAAAGAAGAAAAGGATCATCCAAACTCTTACCAGCAACAAGTACAAAAGCCAGGGTCTTTCATGGTAGGGTATTGTCAGTGCTCTTGGTAAAGGCAACAAGCATTTCTGTGATGGCACCATTAATGCTCAAAAGTACATAGAGATTTTGGAGCACAATATGCTCCCTCTTTCTAGGGAAGTCCATGTATATTTCAACAGGACAATGCAAAACCACATTACAAAGTCCTGGCTGTGGAGGTAGCGGATACAGGTTCTTGGCTGGCCTGCATGCAGTCCCAACCTGTCTTCACTAGAGAATGTGTGGCGCATTTTGAAGCACAAAACAATGATGACCCTATACTGTTGCCCACCTTAAGACTTGGTTGCAGGAAGAATGGGACAAAATTACAGATGAAAAATTTAATCACTGGTGTCTTTAGTCCCTAAACATCTTTTAAGTGTTGTATTCATTTTAAGTGCTCTATTAATGTTGTAAATGCAGTTTTATATCCACAAACGAATGGCTTTCCACGTGAGTGTGTGAATTTAAGATTTGCACAAACATGAACATGTTCGTGAAAATAAATATTATGTTTTGCATTCATGCATCTTAATTTACATGTGTGTGTTTACAAAGTTTTGCATTTGTTGATCAGGTGATGCGCGTGTGTGAATTGACTTTTTGAATCTATACTGCCGGTTTCGTTTGAATTTTGAGACTTTCTTTTCACAGTTTTTAAACTTTTCAGGAATCAAACACAAACAACTTTACAGAGAAAAACCACAATGTTCTTATGCCATGTGTACACCTCTACCTGCCTAATTGAGAACTATCCAATCGTGCGTTACTACACTTGTGTCTGAAAAAGTCAGATTTAAATAAATGTGCAGCATTTTGTCAAAACAAAGTTGTATTTGTGAAAACACATGCTCTCTTTTGTGTACGTCAATTACAATTTGCACATGTGTGGATCAGGTGGCGCTCATTTGGATTATGAGACGGTTGTACAAAGTTGGTCGGCAAATCCACTCGCACAAGTTATGATCCACATGCACCTCTTGATCTCTTGAAGTCATGTGACTCGAGTCCCCCATCTCTGACATATATATATATATATGAAGAGTTCAGATGCAAAAGACACTAAACGCCACTTCCGCCAAAAATTAGATAATGACATTGAGTGAATGCTTTGAGCAAGTAGTACACCATCAACAAATAGATTTGCTTCAAATGATCGAAATCCCAGCGTCAGCGCATTCAGAAATAACAGTTTGTATGCAAAAGCCGCTAAACACCACTTTAAAACTTCCACTTCGATTTTAAAATGTTTGATGAACTGGATGAGGCTGTCCGACTGTCAGTGAATGGCAAATGAAAACGTCACTTACATCTAAACTAAGAAAAAGAAAACACAATGTACAGTCGGAAGTGTAACAGTCGGAAGTGTCATTCATAACGGGTTTTTGCGCAGCGACACTACTTTGAATGAGTCCGATTTACTATACATTAAACGGCAAATGTGTTTCATGAAAGACAGAGTTAAGATACCGTTCTTTTATCTCACGTGGATGCTATGAGGATAAACAAGGAACGAAAAAGGGACCAAGACCTTGAGTATGGTGAGAATGAATGAATTACAGCTTCTACAGTAAGTGTCTGAGGGACATCCCCTTTTTGCCCAGTAGGCCTACCTTGTGTTTTATTTGCTAATTTAAGATATTTTTTTAAAGGATAAATATAATATATAAAACTATACATTATTTATATTACTTCATATTACCTATATGTCTGATAAGCTTTTTATATTAAATGGACAATGCACAGATATTGATGTTTCATTATGATTTACACTACATTATTTGAATCTACCAAGCTTAGTTTACAATGTTTGCAATGTTTACATTGTTCTACTTACATTAAATCTAAATTCCAAATATCAGAAATGACAACAGATTGTTAAGAATTAATTAATGTCAGTTTTAATGTTACTAATTAATGCACTTACTTGACAGATTTCATTCATTCATTTTCCTTCTGCTTTTTCCCTGGTTTACTACAGCAGAATGAACTGCCACTTACTTGACTGATTTATGTATTTTAGGTGGTTTGTGTAATTTGTTTTATGTTTGGTAAAATAATTTGTAATGTGTAATCTTTTGTAATTTTTTACAAAACTAATTAGACTGTCCTGTCACAGTAGGTGGATTTAGAGGTTTTTGCCGCAAAAGAAAATCAAATTTGTTAAAAACCAAAGAATTGTCTAAAGTGGCATTTAAAAAAAAGGTATTTTATTTACTAGCTAATAACCTTATCGTTACATGTAAACGGAAACTTCTGAACCTAACCAGAGAAACCTGATATATATATTTTTCACATGTAATATAAATCTAAGTATATTATAAACAATATAGCTAAACAGTTAAACTGCCATTAAAATTAATATTACATTAAAATACACAGAACATTCGAAATCAATGTAAACCTAACAAGAAGAGCAATATAATGCTAAATACTAGGTTCAACCCATTTTTTTTTTTTTTTTTTTGTCTTTTTTGTAAAATTGTTTTTGTCTTACCAGATCCAAATATGAAGAACAACGATTTGTAATTTGGCCTTTGCAAATGATGGATGACTAAAATAAAAATTTATTCTAGTTTTCCATCTCTTTTAAAATGGTTAAGACCTTGGGTGAGGGTTTAACACTGTTTGCGGTACACTGTCAGACAACACTGTAATCTTCACATTTACACAAATGCAGGATATTTGCTGTGGTCTGTACTCAAAACAAAATCTTTTCAGTATGTTTAAACTCCATAAGGAATCATAACTCCCACATGTATAAAATAATTACATTTTAGAATGTGCTCTAATGACATGTTAATTATAATTTGCACATGAATTATAATATTACTTTAATTATATATGCATTCAATAAACCTGAATAGGCAGTCAAATTAACATTTTCGTACTTGATTATGATATATGAAACGGTTTAGAGAGTGGTTTACCTTCAGTTGTGATGATACATTTCCTGGAAACAGCAAACGGATTCACTAATAATATCCATACCCTTTTGAAGATCCAATGTATTTATCCCCTTCTAGCCACAACCCTGCATCATGGTTGTCATATGCACTTATATAACCTATTTATACACAATGCAGCTCTTTATGAAAGCCAACAAGACTCTTCAGAATTCAGATCAAATGCCATGAGTTCCACCCACCCAGGCAGAAGAAAGAATCTGTGTGGACACAATGAGCACCAACATTATACATTGTTCCTGGCAGGGAGAGGAAATGAGGGGCATTTCTTATCCGCTCACACTTTCTCAAACACAGCTTAATTCATCAAAGAATACTGGGTTTTTAAACAAATAATACTTTCAGAATGGTGTGTACTTTTTTTGTAAATGCTGGTGAAATCATTCAGATTATACATATAAGGCATTCATTCATTCTTTTTTCGGCTTAGTCCCTTTATTAATCTGGGGTCACCACAGCGGAATGAACCACCAACTTATTCAGCATATGTTTTACACATCGGATGCCCTTTCCAGCTGCAACCCATCACTGAGAAACATTCATACACCTTTATTCACACACATACACTACGACCAATTTAGCTTACCCAATTTACCTATAGCACATGTCTTTGGACTTGTGGGGGAAACCGGAGCACTCGGAGGAAAACCATTGTAAACACCGGGAGAACATGCAAACTCCACACAGAAATGCCAACTGACCCAGCCGAGGGTTGAACCAGCAACCGTTTTGCTGTGAGGTGAGAGCGCTATGCACTGCGCTACGGTGCTGTCCCTACATACTGTATAAGGCACACCTATATAATAATTTGTGCACTTCTGCATTTTTGTAAACAGCATAGGCAGATGATTCCGATTTCAAAGGAAAGCATGCTTTTATGAGGTGGTGATTTTTCAATTCTCTAAATATAGTGAACAAATACCAAGATTGTATTAGTACTATCTGCTTGCTACAACATGACAAGTTTCAAAAGAGTTATTTGTCTCGTTATTTTGGTAAGAAGTGGTCAACTTCACTACCACTACGACAGTCTGTGGGCGGAAATGCCTCGTTGATGCCAGAGGTCAGAGGAGAATGGCCAGACTGGTTCGAGCTGATAGAAAGGCAACAGTAACTCAAATAACCACTCATTACAACCGAGGTATGCAGAAGAGCATCTCTGAAAGCACAACATGTCGAACCTTAAGGCTGATGGGCTACAGCAGCAAAAGACCACACCAGGTGCCACTCTTGTCAGTTAAGAACAGTAAACTGAGGCTACAATTCACACAGGCTCACAGAAATTGTACAATAGAAGATTGGAAAAAACGTTGCCTGGCCTAATGAGTCTTGATTTCTGCTGCGACATTGGATGGTAGGGTAAAAATTTGGCGTCAACAACATGAAAGCATGAATCCATCCTGCCTTGTATGGGGGATATTTTCTTGGCACACCTTGGGCACATTAGTACCAACTGGGCATCATGTCAACACCACAGCCTACCTTTGTATTGTTGCTGACCACATATATCCCTTTATGACCACAGTGTACCCATCTTCTGATGGCTACTTTTAGCAGGATAACGAGCCATGTCATAAAGCGTAAATCATCTTAGACTGGTTTCTTGAACATGACAATAAGTTCACTGTACTCAAATGGCCTCCACAGTCACCATATTTCAATCCAATAGAGCACCTTTGGGATGTGGTGGAACATTCACATCATGGATGTGCAGCCAACAAATCTGCAGCAACTGCGTGATGCTATCATGTCAATATGAACCAAAATCTCTGAGTAAATATTTCCAGTACTTTGTTGAATCTATGCCACGAAGGATTAAGGCAGTTTTAAAGGCAAAAGGGGTTCAACCTGGTACTAGTAAGTTGTACCTAATAAAGTGGCCGGTGAGTGTAATTTCTATATTCCATGTAGTAAAGCAGAAATAAAGACTATAATTAAAGATAAACTGACTAACAAATTAAAAGACAAATGGAAAAGTGGATACACACTCCAGAAGGAAGTGGGAAGGATGAAGAGGACAGGGAGAAGTTCCAAGGAGGAAAATATAATATCTTAGACCCTTTTTTTGTTGCTGACTGGGGGATGCCATAGAGATGACTGCCTTTTGGTGGGATGCTTCAAATTCCATTTAGAATTGTCATCAGCTAGAGAAGCATTTCATAACTGGTGGTTCTCGTCTCGATCCAAAAGCAGGTGGCAATACTGTTTTGCATGGGTTGCGGAGTTTGTGAACCCCCCTCAACCCCCCTATCCCCCCTAACCCCAAGGGGGGAGTGATAGTCCTTTGCCTAGAGTGGCAGTTCAGCTCGCTCCAGCCCTGTGCGTATTTTGAAATAAGTGTGTTAAACCTGTTTATGCTTCTGTCAGTTGCGGTTCAAGTGTGAGAGAAAAACTTTCTTCTAATTCAGTGTCTGACACTGTATTTCAACACTTGATCTTACAGAAGTGTTCCCAACCTGTCAGCAGTTATGCTGTGCTCAGTGGCTCTTTGAGTGTACACACATATCACACTCAATATATCACTGGTTTATAAAGAGCAAACCATATTACTGGCATGCAACATAATAGCTATCCATGCAATTTCCTAAAATTACATTACTTATACTATGCTGGCTGATTTGCATGTTGATTCTATTATTCGAGAGTGGTTTAAGTTTCATTTAGTTAATTTGCATTGTGTAGTATTTAACATGGTGTAGCCTATGTGAGTGTGTGTGTTTTTTTAATGCCACTTTATTTTTGCTTTGTGCCACTCTTTCAACTAATCTTTTAGTAAAATGTATTTCAAACTTATTTGTGAAATGCATTTGTTTGGGTTGGTTATATATTTAAAAAAAAAAAAAGATAAATATTTAAATGGCACAAAATGCCATTTCACAGCAAGGGTAAAAGCTTGCAGCACTTGTTTTCCATTCCCATAACATTGCATTTTCAAAATAATCAATCCAGGAGGTGGCACTGATCAACCGTACTATTAGTTCAAAGATGTTAAAAACAAGTAAAATAGATTAAAACTAGTTTCAAAGATGTCCAAATATGTACTCTTTATAGGCATCAAGCTGCCTACTGGAAGTTCAGAGCATCCTTCTGACACATACCCGCAAAGCATAATGTGTAATTTTGTATTCTATGAAAAAGGTCTATACTAAGACTGAGACACACAATATTAAATAAGACATTACATCTCCTTGGAAAGCATCTTACAGGTCTGTGTGACTATTGCCAAATGGAGGAATCAGCAGAATATGTAATATGTAAATATATATATATATATATATATATTAAGAGGAAAGTGTTTTGAAAGTCACAACAGAGAAAAATTGATACAAACAGGGACAATTATAATTCTTTAACTGCATTCTTGAAGTAAATGGGCTTAAGAAACAGAATGTGGCTGGTCACACTCCAATATAGAAGGTGGTAGTAATGTACCTTAAAGTTGGATGCCACCCACCATAACAAAGAAGAAGATGCAGATTCTAGCTGTATTCTGGCCCTTCACTCGCTATTTCCCTTAGTCTGATTGAAGGGATATGGATCATTGATTTTTTTACACAAGTGTACACTGTTGGTGGAAAATCTAAATGGTTTAAATAGAATGCCCTAAACTCTTGAACACTTGGAAGCTACTATACACTGCGAATGCAAATCACTGTTGTGACATTACAATCACATTGTAATGTGATTCCTGTACACAGCAGATCTCACAACTCGACCTGTAATTAGAAGGATATAAAGTTAGCATTAGCTCTACTATAAAAGATCTGGGTGTCATATTAGACAGCAATTTAACTTTTAAAAATCATATATCCCATGTTACAAAAACTGCTTTCTTTCATCTGAGTAATATCGCTAAGTAACGAAGTATGCTATCCATCTCAGATGCAGAAAAGCTAGTCCATGCTTTTATGACTTCTAGGCTGGACTATTGTAATGCACTGTTTGCTGGCTGCCCAGCATCCTCTATTAACAAACTTCAATTAGTACAAAATACAGCTGCCAGGTCTAGAAAATTTGATCACATCACCCCAATTTTATCCTCCTTACACTGGCTGTCTGTTAAGTTTCGTATTGAATTTAAAATATTGCTTCTTACCTACAAAGCTTTACATAATCTAGCTCCTGTTTATATAACCAATCTTCTGTCTCGCTACAATCCAACTCGCTCTTTAAGATCTCAAAACTCAGGGCTTCTGGTAGTACCCAGAATAGCTAAGTTGAGTAAAGGAGGTCGAGCCTTCTCATTTATAGCTCCTAAACTCTGGAATAGCCTTCCTGATAACGTCCGAGTCTCAGACACACTCTCCCAATTCAAAACTAGATTAAAGACCTATCTGTTTAGTAAAGCATACACTCAGTGCACCACTTAGCGGGCTTCCACACAGGTTCTGCATCTTGTTTATATACACTATGAACAGCAGCTACGCTAATTATTCTCTTTATTCTCCATTTCCACCTGGGGATACTCTTCCTGAGGCCCTCAGACTATGCAGAGTCACTGATTCGATCCAAGACCAACGACGAGATGATCCCAAGGTTTCCATATCCTGGACCAGGCCGTATCCTGAGCAGCTACTGTGTTGGTCATGGAGGAGTGGAGAACATGAGACTGATTCTTGTAATGCTCCAGGGACAGACGAGTCTTCGATGAGGCCAGCTTCCAGCCTCCGCCACTGAGACTGCAGCTCTACTACTATGACCTTTTATGTGAAGCTGCTTTGACACAATCTACATTGTATAAGCGCTATACAAATAAAGGTGAATTGAATTGAATTGAACATTGCATTATGGGACATACAGGTGCTGGAGGTGGGGATTCCCCAATGGGAATTTGTTGAGCATGTCTAAAAGTAGAGTGAAACGCAGCCTCTGTTTGAATCCCATATGGCTACTCTAAGGGTCAGGCCATACCAAGCTGATGCCAAACAACTTGCAACAAACACAAATGGGTTGTCTTCTTGCTGGATCAAAAGCTGCGTGTGAACACAACAAACAGAAGAAAACCGACTGATAGTAGTTTTATAGTAATCAATTTCTTAATTGGTGTAAAGAATAACTGGATGTCTAAATTAATTTTGCATCACAAAAGCATTTTGTTATTGGTAAAGGTGTCTGTAACTTTTGTGAAGCATCAAATCACCATCATATTAGCTGTCAAATATGTTCATGACTGCATAAATGTATTATTCCTTTAAAAAAGTATCATATTGTGCTTGTCTGTTATCATACACGAATTGTATTAAAGTGATTGTACGCGTTTGTATCTAAAAAGTTCAGCAAATTCTTTCTAGGACCCACCAGGTGGCAGTCTTTGTACTTTTTTTCAGAGTGCGGATATCATAAGTTTTATTAATACATATATATTTTTACTTATATTTATATATATATATATATATATATATATATATATATATATATATATATATATATATATATATATATATATATATATATATATATAATTATTATTATTTTTATATACTATAAATATATATATATATATATATATATATATATATATATATATAGTTAAAAATATATATTTACTATTTTCCCAAGTGTATATAACTACTAATGTACAAAAATCAGCATTTGGTACATACTTTCAGTATTATCTTTACTTGAACTGACCCGATCTAATCCTGTTTACATGAAATGAGCCTGCTGCCGAGCAGGTTTGAGCTTGCTTGTTGCTATGACAACAACTCTTGCATGTATTTTGAAGAACGAAACGATTCTGGATCATGTCAAATTGTCAATAACCAAATCCAGCTAACTGAGTAATCCACGTACAAAGAATGGACCCCAGCACTGTTATTTACTTGTTTATTTTTCTTTTTGGCTTCTGTTTTTAACTTTCCCACTTTCTGGAACCGTTCTACTGGACAAACTGGTAACAGTAGAAAAGCCATCCATACGGAGGTAAGCAGTCAGCTGGTAAGCCTGAAAAGCAACAGTATCATCCCGCCCCTGTAGCATTCGTTTTAAAGACGTTCCTCTGGCTACATAACTTGTGATCTCCAGAAATGTATATAGGGCTACATTTTCAGAATGAGCTTATGTTATATTTTTAATTGGTTAACTTCATAATTAAATCACATTCACAAAATAAAGTAGGCCTGAATCTGGCACTAACCAATGTTTGATTCTCTCTGATTGCTTTTTTGATAATTCACACCGTGCGACTGTCACTGGCCTGAATGCATAGATATATATACTAGATATTGCATACGGACCCTGAGCATAGCATTACATTACATTACCGCTGCCACATTTGTACAGTGCTCCCAGGACAAATGTCATTCAACCACACTAGTCTAAACTAAAGCCAATCTGAAGATGCTGGACTTTAAGCGCTCTGTAGTAACGAGAAAACAAAGCACAAAGGCATCACATTTTATTGGTAAGAATTTGTTTTTTTTAACGTTTTTGTATGTTACAAACTTTTGTGCTAAACAAGTAATGATGATAATACAGTTTCTTACTGCCCTGATCTTAAGGCAAAGTAGCACCAACTCGCACTCAATACTAGGCTTATGCTAGTTTTGTTGAATAAAATCAGCAAACAATGTAAATGAAATATGACAACAAGATGCTGCTGTGCTAGAAACTTGTATTATTGTTGGCTAAGTGAACGAGTTGTTCATAACAGATTCATTCACAAACAAATCGCTCTCTTTGTTAGAATGAGAAGTGAAAGCGTGAGAGGGGGTGTGTTTCAAGACATGGATTAGGTCAAATTTAACAGGTAGGGAGGATAATACATTCCCATGCACACAAACAACACAAACACATGCTCTTTATCGGCAATGCCTGTGCAGTAACTTATCTATTGATGTAGTAAAGTGATGTAAAATTAGAATTTTCATAATTTAAAAAATATATTTGCATACTGATCACCGGGAAAACTCCCGATTATAGATATATGTATATACAGTTGAAGTCAGAATTATTAGCCCCCTGAATTATGAGCACCTCTGTTTATTTTTTCCCCAATTTCTGTTTAACATAGAGAAAATATTTTTTTCAACACATTGATAAAGATAATAGTTTTAATAACTCATTTCTAATAACTGATTTATTTTATCTTTGCCATGATGACAGTAAATAATATTTAACTAGATATTTTTCAAGACACTTCTATACAGCTTAAAGTGACATTTAAAGGCTTAACTAGGTCAATTATGTTAACTAGGCAGGTTAGGGTAATTAGGCAAGTTATTGTATAATGATGGGTTGTTCTGTAGACTATCGAAAAAAAATATAGCTTAAAGGGGCTAATCATTTGACCTTAAAGGGCACATAGGTTACCCCTTTTTTCATATTTAATATGTCTTTTGTGTCCCCAGAATGTGTCTGTAAAGTTTCAGCTCAAAACACCCATCAGATTATTTATTATAGCTGTTTGAAGTGTCTATATTATAGCTGGAAAAAAGGTTTTGCTGTTTTTTTTTTACTGTCCCTTTAAGGCTAGTCCTCCCCGCCCACCGTTCCCACGTGCCTGTCAGCAATGGCCGCCCTCGGCTGCCTCAGGAAGCAGATCTCACATAACGTGTGTAAAAAAATACTACAGTAAGAACTTAAACAATAAGTATTTGATGCATTTTTTTGTGGATTTGCAACAATGAGTCACACACAATGTCATTACAAAGTTCACGCACACACACAGCAAGGACACAAACACATAGCGCACATCCATACACACACACACAAACGTAGCGCTGACATACACACACACATAGCTCAGACGTGGACACACACACACACACACTTAGCTCAGACACGCAGACACACACACACACACACACACACACACACACACACACACACACACACACACACACACAGAGAGAGAGAGAGCGCGCGTTAAGCTTTGCACTCGTTTTGCACGATACTGGTAATGTCCACTGCTGTATGGATATCTCTTATATTAATGTATATTAATAACCGGGATTGAAGCGTCTTCCTTTATAATTGTTCTGACACACGGCTGTGCTGATTAAGTGCATCTAAAGTGAATCGCTGTAATTCATTACACACATGCTCTGTTTTAAAACATTTTAAACTTGTGAAACTCACTCTTGATCACATTTGATGATGATTGATGATTCTAGCGAACTGAACACACCTATTATTCCCGGCTGCTTTGCGCTCGTCCTGTCTTGATTGTATTATTATACACGTGACTACCGGACATGTTAATGCGCGCAGCTGTCAATCAATATTAGTGGGCGGGGGGACCGCTCTCCTTCATAAAGTTGCGGTCAATCTGAAAACAGCTCCAATTTGTCCACCATTTTTATGTTGTTAAATTTGAAAAAAAAGGACTGGGTGTGTTTATTTCACCCCAATATGACAGTTTATACACTATACTTACACACATTTCTGTCTAAACAGCTTGAAAAGTAAATTTATCACCATAGGTGCCCTTTAAAATTATTATTTTTTAAATTAAAAATTGCTTTTGTTCTGGCCTCAGACAGTGCCACCTGCTGTTGGAAAAATTGCCTAACCTGAATTCAACGATTTATAAATTGTAAATTACACTATTTTTCTACTATAAAATATTACACTATGATTGAATACATTATTATATAAAATATTAAACATACTAGATTATGATTTAATGCATTAAGTCTGTTGTATTTTAATTAACTGTATTTGTAAATAGATATTGTTCAGTTACTTAAATATTTTCAGTCATTTATTGTTTTTGTTGTTGTTTTTTGTTTTTAAATCATTAAGGATTTATGAAACTCTTTAGTATTGAGTTGAGGGAATGAACATTATCTCTTTATTCACATACAATAAATGATAGTACTCTGAGTAATTTTCTCACACCAAACTTTATTTTTTTATACATTTTCATGAGGTCCTACAAGTCATCGAGCTGTAAAAAATGCAGAGAAAATTTGTGAAAAACAATACTTGGATTAATAATGTATTTATTACGTATAAAATAAAATAAAATGCTTTACATTCTTGTTGGGGAGATTTTTCATTTCTCGAGCAATTCTTCTGTTAAATTCCTCAACTTCACAAAAAAAAATAAATGCTGTTGTCAGAAATTGTGTTTAACATAAAAACTTAACAGCTTTTGTACAAAAAAATGTAAACATACCTTGCGTGATAAATGGGGCCCTGGAGGAAGACATCTTCAGCCTCCTGCCAAGACAAGCCTTGTAACTCGGAAATGCCATGAGTTATGGCCTGTACAAACATACAGATAAACCAATTAATAAAATAAAACACACACTGCAGAACATAAGCATGCTCATGTACATACATGTTTTGTGATTACCTCTGGGAGGAGACATCCACAAATGAACTCCATCTCTTCATTGAAGGTCAGCTGTGTTTTGGTTTTATTAAGAATTCCTCTGATGTAGTCACAAATGATTGACTGGGACTGCTCATTCTCAATGTAGACAGGCACTTGAGAACGGGGTTTTAGTGGAAACCAATTTGACCTTTTCCCACCGAGTATATCCTTTGGGCCATAGAAGGAAATTATATTTCATATGTAAATGCACAAGTAATTAAATATTTGGCAAATAATAGTTAAATTGTCACTTGACTATATTTAAGTCAACCATACTCAGAGTCTAGAGGAGTAATTTAAAGTGGAACCATCTATACCACCAAATGCTGCTCTGCTGATTTTGATGTGATAATCAAGTCCACTAATCTTTTGTCATTCCTTTCCCGATCTTGAACTGCTTGGACATGTGCCGGAGAGAGGCACATGTGTGGCGGGCAGAGATGTGGCAAAAGTTGTGGTGGCTTTAGTGTGAGGGGTTGGTGGTTGTTGTTTTTGTTTGCAGAGTCCTAAATGTTTAACAAAATCAGGTTTTCTTAAAATGGTTGATTTGCAGAAGAGGCAGTGATAATGTGGCTGACTTCTGCAGAGGCGTCCACATCTGTGTATTGTAAATTCTGAAAAAAAAGCAGTATAAGATTGCACTTTAAGTTTTCTTACAATTTTTCACTATAATAAGATGTACATTTTCAAATATTACCTTCATGCTGGACTGATCTATTAAAATGTGCCTGCAGATGTGATTGCACTTTTTTTAATCGTGTTGGATGGAAAACCGAGGCATCACAAAATGGACAATGAAAATATGTGCAGCATTTGGTGCACTGTACAGGTACTGGCAGAGACCCCCCTTTTTGAATTGTAATATCCATCTAGGAAAAAAATACACAAGTCACAAGCAAATTATATTTGTTTTAACCTAAGAGAGCTCACATTGTAAATGTTATGCAGATTAACTGATATTTTGATTTCCAGAGATCTTATTTACAATTGTTAAACTGTTATTGTGTTACTGTTATTGTCTGTACCACTTTCAGATAGATAATACAGTAATACGTTCAGTAGACCTACATAGCACTTTAATATGTTACAATTAATAATTGCTTTATATACACAATACATTTTATTTTAACATTTTTACTTTAAAGTTTTTTATTTTGCCAGAAATCATTGCTAGAAAAGTGTCCCAGAATGGTACAATAACAGAAAATAAGAGCACGCTGTAAATATCAAAAATAATCTTTTGACTAATTCAAATCAAACACTGAAATATTGTTTGTTAGTGTAATAAGATGTCACATTGATTTATGCCATAAAACCTGCTAATTTCAAGAATCGCTTTAATAAAATGAATAACCTTACTCACGTGTCCGATGTTGCTACTTCCTAGAAAGTGCTGGTCTGAGCGTGGGTCTCGATACCTGCCGCTTCACCCAACCCAACAGCAGGTGGTAATGTCTGAGAAAATGATAGGTCTGGAAGTGCTGGTCTGAGCGTGCAGGTCTGAGCGTGCGGTTGGGTCTCCGGGCCTGCAGCTTCACCCTACTCAATAATTCTGACTTCAACTGTATGTATCTCTGGCTCTGGATGGCCAGTCCTTCACTGCACTTTGGTCCCACATTCATTTCAAAGGAGCCCTACCCTGTACTAAAATGGCGGCTCTATTGACGCATTCCTTCCAGTAGACAGCAATAGCATAGGCGACATCTAATGTAAATATCTATGGCATAAACGAACACTAATTTCACAAAATTGACCAATTTTGCTAGAAGAGGGTGGTACAATGATTAATAGATGAGCTGCTAGTATAGGCTATTTCCATCCCTGAGACTGACTGGTCTATTTTTGACACCCCAAGTGTTTGGTACACCCATTTACTGTGGAGTCAGCTGTGTCAGATGGACAGAATGTAATGCGAGATGAGATTTGAATGTACCTCGTCGCTTTACTTTGCCCAGACAACATGCAGTCAAGCTACAGAATCTCTTACTAATAGCCCAGCCTGAGTGCCTGTCCACACTTTTCCATTTCTGTTTTGAGGAACATTTAACAACATCAAACATTTGCTGTGAGCTCCCTTTGGATTTTGTATTTGTCTTTTTTTTTTTTTTTTTGGCCTCTGTGTTATTGGTCCTGTGTGATATTTATAGACCCCTCCACATCACCAGAGCAAACCGGTAAGACTCAAAGTTAAGGAACTGGAAAGTTTTTTTTACTTTTTAAATTTAGTTGCTTTGACAAAAGATATTTATTGTGTTTAGCCTATAGGCTGCACAGCTATAATTGTATACATAATATGTTGACATGCTTCATGGAGAGATTTATTTGTTTATTTGTTTGTTTGTTTGTCTGCTTGAAACATTAGAGTAGCATGAAAAATCCACTCTTATCAATGGAGTTTATCCCAGTTGGTTGTGAATGGAACAACATGATAGAAAAATTTATCTAGATTAATAACATATATTGATGGTAATTTCGCTATTTCCTCTGGAATCTTCAATGTTTATTGATTCCTAAGTGATTTGTTAGAAATAAACCAGACTGTTCTTATATAAGAACACAGTATAAAATTCTACTGATAAGTATAAATATATCAGTTTAAATTAATTTATTAGAATTTTTTGTTTATTTAATATGACAATAATAATAAAAATATATAATAATAATTATTATTTGAAGGGGGCTGCACGGTGGCGCAGTGGGTAGCACATTCACCTCACAGCAAGAAGGTCGCTGGTTCGAGCCTCAGCTGCATCAGTTGGCATTTCTGTGTGGAGTTTGCATGTTCTCCTCATGTTCGCGTGGGTTTCATCCGCGTGCTCCGGTTTCCCCCACAGTCCAAAGACATGTGGTATTGGTGAATTGGGTAGGCTTAATTGTCTGTAGTGTATGTGTGTGAATGAGTATGTATGGATGTTTCCCAGTGATGGGTTGCAGCTGGAAGGGCATCCACTGCGTAAAACATATGCTGGATAAGTTGGCGGTTCATTCCGCTGTGGTCAGATCAATAAAGGGACTAAGCCGAAAAAAAATAATAATTTGAAGGCCACTTTACAATCCAAAATTTGGTGAAAGATTTATCCTACCTGTTGGTTGGTTTCTTAATGCAACACAGAATGCACAAGCAAATTAGCTTAAGAGATGCTCATGTTTCATTGCTTTACTTTACCAATGAAAGTAAAGGGGTTAGACTCATGACATTTCTATATGTCATGTCTTCATATGTCTACATTCATTCATTTTCTTTTTGGCTTAGTCCCTTTATTAATCAGGGGTCGCCACAGCGGAATGAACCGCCAACTTATCCAGCATATGTTTTACGCAACGGATGCCCTTCCAGCAGCAAACCATCATGGGGAAACACCAATACACACTCATTCACACACACACACACACACTACAGACAATTTTAGCTTTCCCAATTCACCTATTGTGCATGTCTTTAGACTTATGGGGAAAACCGGAGGAAACCCACGTGAACAAAAGGAGAACATACAAACTCCACACAGAAATACCAAGTGACCCAGCCGAGGCCTGAACCAGTAATCTTCTTGCTGTGATGTCACAGGTCTACCCACTGTGCCGTCTGCTATAGTTCAGTATTTTGTTATTGCAAACCTTGCTCAAGTAAAGCAGAAAACATAATAATAATAATAATAATAATAATATGATTTATTTATAGCACCTGGCTGCTGTGAAGTGAGAGAGTGAGTTCAGAATCAGAATCAGAAAGAGCTGTATTGCCAGGTATGTTCACACATACTAGGAATTTGTTTTCGTGACAGAGCTTCTACAGTGCAACAGCATTACAGAGACAGGACAAAAAACAGATAATGTACACATGTAAGGTGTGTTGTTAAATAAGTGTATATGTGTATAAAAGTGTATAGCAAGTAGTGATGTTGGTTCCACAATTATTGTCATCAAGTGTTCATGAGATGGATTGCCTGAGGGAAGAAACTGTTTCTGTGTCGGCTGTTCTGGTGCGCAGTGCTCTGTAGCGTCGACCAAAAGGTAAAAGTTCAAAGAGGCAGTGTGCTGGGTGTGAGGGGTCCAGAGTGATTTTGGCAGCCCTTCTGCTCGCTCTGGATAAGTACAGTTCTTGGGGAGTAGGAAGGGTTGTACCAGTAATTCGCTTAGCAGTCCGAACTATTCGACGTAGTCTTTGGAGGTCGTATTTAGTAGCTGAGCTAAACCAGACAGTTATTGATGTGCAGATGACTGATTCAATGATGGAGGTGTAGAACTGTTGGTTAAACTTCCTCAGCTGACAAAAAAAGTACAGCCTCTGTTGAGCTTTTTTGACAATGGAGTCAATGTGAGTGTCCCACTTCAGGTCCTGAGAGAGGGTGGTTCCCAGGAACCTGAATGACTCCACTGCTGCCACAATGCTGTCCATGATGCTCAGTGGGGGGAGAGCAGGGGGGTTTCTCCTGAAGTCCACTATCATCTCTACTGTTTTGAGCGTGTTGAGCTCCAGGTTGTTGTGGCTACACCAGACAGCCAACTCCTTAACCTCCTGTCTGTAAGCAGACTCGTCACCGTCCTGAATGAGGCCGATAAGTGTGACGTCATCTGCAAACTTCAAGAACTTCACAGAGGAGTCTTTTGATGTGCAGTCATTCGTGTACAGGGAGAAGAGCAGTGGGGAGAGGACACACCCCTGGGGGGCGCCAGTGCTGATTGTGCGGATGCTAGATGAGAATTTTCCCAGCTTCACCAGCTGCTGCCTGTCCGTTAGGAAGCTGTTGATCCACTGACAGACAGAGGTGGGCACAGAGAGCTGAGTTAATTTGGGCAGGAGAAGTTTTGGGATGATAGTGTTAAACGCCGAGCTGAAGTCAACAAACAAGATCCTCACATAGGTCCCTGGTCTGTCTAGGTGTTGCAGAGCATAATGCAGTCCCATATTTACTGCATCATCCACAGACCTGTTTGCTCTGTAGGCAAACTGAAGAGAGTCCAGTGAGGGTTCAGTGATGTCCTTCAGGTAGGCCAGCATCAGTTTTTCAAAGGACTTCATGACCACAGATGTTAGTGCCACCGGTCTGTAGTCATTTAGTCCTGTAAGTTTGGGTTTCTTTGGGATGGGGATGATGGTAGAGCGTTTGAGGCAGGAGGGCACTTCACACAGCTCCAGTGATCTGTTGAAGATCAGGGTGAAGATGGGGGCCAGTTGGTCAGCACAGGATTTTAAACAGGCTGGTGTTATAAAATCTGGGCCTGGTGCTTTTTTCCTCTTCTGTTTCCGGAAGACCTGGTGCACCTCATCTTCTTTAAACTATAGGGCAGGTATGAGGGAGGCGGGGGGTGGTGGAGGTGTTAATGGTGGCGTGAAGAGCAGTTCAGAGTGGGTGTGGGGGGTTTCTCAAACCGGCAGTAAAACTCATTCAGGTCGTTTGCAAGTCGTTCATTGTCTACAGTGCTGGGGGATGGTGTCTTGTAGTTTGTGATGTTTTTCAAACTTTTCCACACAGATGCTGAGTCGCTGGAAGAGAACTGACTCCTTAGTTTGTCAGAATAGTTCCTTTTTGCGACTCTGACCTGCTTATACAAGGCCCTATCCCCATTCCTGTAAGCAACCACCTTGGCCTGACGTAGCTGTCTGAGTTTTACAGTGAACCATGGTTTGTCATTGTTGTATGTGAGTTGAGTCCTGGTAGGAATGCACACGTCTTCACAGAAACTGATATAAGATGTTACAGTCTTTGTGAGCTCATCCAGATCGTTTGCAGCAGCTTTAAAAACACTCCAGTCAGTGAGGTCGAAACAGGCTTGTAGATCCTGCTCTGTTTCATTAGTCAATCTTTTCACAGATCTTAATACAGGTTTGGCTGTTTTCAGTTTCTGCCTGTAGGTTGGAATGAGATGAATCTCAAACAATGGTCAGAGTGTCCCAAAGCTGCTCGTTGGACGGAGCGGTATGCATCCTTTATTGTGGTATAGCAGTGATCCAGAATATTGCTGTCTCTTGTGGGACATGTAACATGCTGTCTATATTTTGGCAGTTCACGGGACAGTTTTGCTTTGTTAAAATCCCCGAGAATGATTAAAACAGAGTCCGGGTGTTGTTGCTCTAACACCGTGATCTGATCAGCTAGTTTCTGTATCGCCAGGCTTGCGTGCGCGAACGGAGGAATGTAAACACTGACGAGGATGAACGAGCAGAACTCGCGCGGGGAGTAAAAAGGCTTACAGTTAATAAACAGTGCTTCGAGATCTGGACAGCACATCTTCTTTAAAACTGTTACATCTGTACACCACCTTTCATTGATGTAAAAGCACGTCCCGCCACCGCGTGATTTCCGCGTTGATTCTTCGTCGCGATCCGCTCTGAACAGCTGATAGCCCGGTAGGTGAAGCGCTTTGTCCGGTATGGTGTCGTTCAGCCAGGTGAAACACAGAGCAGCTGAATGCAGAAAATCCCTGTTTGTCTGAGAGAGCAGAATGAGTTCGTCTATTTTGTTGGGTAGAGAGCGAAGATTTGCTAGATGGATGCTAGGCAGCGCGGTCCGAAATCCGCGCTGTCTGAGTTTCACCAGCGCACCTGCACGCTTTCCTCGTCTGCGCGCTTGAAAGCGTTTGAGTAGCACCGCGGCTCCGCCGACTACAATGTCCAACAGAACATCAGATAAATCCAGGTATGGAAAAATATTCGGTGGTGTATGTGCCCGAATGTCCAACAATTCGTCTCTGGTGAAACGAATTGTAGGAATATGACTCGAGACAGGACAAACTAACAAAAACACAAACACTACCGCGGAGTACGACACGGAGGCTGCCATCGTCATCGGCGCCAGTTTGAAGTCATCGGCGCCAGTTTGAAGTCAGTTTGAAGACTACAGTTGAAGTCAGAATTATTAGCCCCACTATTTATTTTTTTCCCCAATTTTCTGTTTAACGGAGAGGATTTCTTCAACACATTTCTAAACATCATAGTTTTAATAGCTCATTTCTAATGACCGATTTCTGTTATCTTTGCCATGATGACAGTAAATAATATTTTACTAGATATTTTTCAAGACACTTTTATTCCGCTTAAAGTGATATTTAAAGGCTTAACTAGGTTAACTAAGCAGGTTAGGGTAAATAGGGAAGTTATTGTATAATGATGTTTTGTTCTGTAGACTATCGAAAAAAATATAGATTAATGGGGCTAATAATTTTGAACTTAAAATCGTTTTATCGTTTTTAGCCAAAATAAAACAAATATTATCAGACATACTGTGAAAATTTGCTTTGTTAAACATCATTTGCGAAAAACTTAAAAAAGAAAAAAAAAAAAATCAAAGGGTGACTAATAATTCTGACTTCAACTGTATATAGTGTCTTACCAAGGCGCAAGGACAAAAAGAAGATCAGAAAAAAGATGTATATTTTTTATTTTAATGCATTTATTTATTTGTGATTGATGTTCATTTGCAGCTTTATTGCAGCTGTAAAGGGCTTTCCCCTTCATAAGGGAATTTCTACGTTTGTCCGTATAAACAGACTTTGGGAGTAATTTAGACGACCAATCACTTCTGAAGATATGAAAACAGGCCAATGAAATGCCAATTGAATTGGCAGAGCTTAGCTCCACAGCTGAAACTGATTAGCCAATTAGGGCTATATCAATCAGCTGCTGGAGCCAGCTCATCAGAATTGTTGCTTCAGAACCGATCTGAGACTGAAGAACCCTTCTGCTGAGCTGACTTCCAACGCTGAAAAAAACATTCCCTTCACCAGTGCGGGGTAAGACGTTTTAGCGGCGGTCGAGCTGGGTTTCCCATCCCCTTGGCGTTTCGCTGGTGATCTAAAAGAGCAGTTTCTACAAAGAGCAGAATTCCCTAAGAGAGCACACAGTCGTGTAACATGTATTTTCCGGATGCGGTGGTTTCCTCACCCCGGATGACAGGCACGAGTACTGCTTGACATGCTTAGGGGTCCAACATGTTGATGCGGTGCTCGCGGACAGTTCTTGCCTGCATTGCAATGGCTTAACTGTTGTGCAACTGAGGTCGCGGCGAGCTCTTTTATTACGGCAAGTCACCCCTGCTGCTCCCCGCCAAGCGGTTAGCACTGGAGCAGGCCTGAGGGTTACAGTGGGGGGCTATTTCGTTGCCTTCAGGCCCAAGGACCCTCACTCCTCGTCAGTGCGCTCTGTCTCTGCTTCGAGTGCGAGCGCTGGTGCATCCTCTGGGTTGGCCGTACTTTCATTAGATGCCTCCGGGGACCTGATGTCCATCGCTGCATCGGAGGGTGGGTTGACATGCTCCGATAAAGATCCAGACCCCCTGCCACCCTCCGGAGTTGTCAGTGTGGTTTCGGATCTGGAATCGGACGTTAGCCGTGTTATCCCGGGCTGCTTCGGCCATGGGACTGGAGATGGCTTGTCCCCCAGAACCGCGGCCAGACCACTTAGACGGGTGGTACGTGGGGGTGAAGAAGAAGGTGAAGCCTTCTAGACCCCCCGTCCCCTTCTTCCCTGAGTTACACAGAGAGCTCATGCAGAAATGGAGGGCACATTTTTCAGCCCAGTCCTTCAGCGCTCCCGCTCTCACCTCCCTCTACGACGGAGCAGCTAGGGGATGTGAGGCGATTTCCCCAGGTGGAGCGTGCTATCGCGGTCAATCTCTGTCTGCAGAGTCGCTCCACTTGAAGAGATTCGCCCAAACTCCCTTCCAAAGCGTGCAGGTTATCTGAGTCTCTCACGACTAGAGCCTACACTGCTGCGGGCCAGGCCGCCTCCGCTCTGCATGCTATGGCCACCTATCAACGCTACCAAGCAGAGAAGCTGGCCGAGATGGCAGGAGGGCGGTTCTCCCCCAGGCTTGCTGCATGAGCTCTGCACGGCAACCGATTATGCTCTCATGACCACCAAATCAGCTGCTTGTGCCCTGGGGAAGGCGATGGCCATGTTAGTGGCCCAGTAACTCCACCTCTGGCTGAGCTTGGCCGATATGACGGACGTTGACAAAGCTTGCTTTCTTAACACTCCCATATCCCAGGCTGGCCTGTTCGGCGACACCATTGGGGAGTTCACCCAGGAAATCTCCGCGGTGAAAGAGCAGTTCAAGGCGATGGGTGAAATCCTCTATCAGCAGGCTCAGAAAACTGCTCCTCCCGCTGCCCCTTCCGCTGCTGCGGCTCCTAACCGAGGGCATCCACCCACGTCTTCAACATCTGCTCCGCTTCCGCTGCCCGCTCCAACGGCCAAGCGGCAACGCCGAGCCTCCCGTGGAACTACGACGCCCCCACCCCAGGGCACTGCTAAGTTCAGTAAACAGACTGCGAAGTGTCCCTGGGACGGGCCATTCAGAGAAGAGGGGACCTGCTCTTTCCTCGGTGGGGGGCCGAGAATTATTACATCAGTCCACAACGACTGTAAACTCATCGCTGCCGGCCTCCGGGCTGGTGGCAACCAAATTTCCAAAGAGCAGTTTCCTCTCTCTCCGGATGCGCAAACCCGAGCACAGCCAGTCTGGGACACTCCGCCTTCCAGCTCGCAGCGCAGGGACCCTTTGCCTCAGGCCCTCAGAGTGCAGCAGAACGAACCCCTTTCTCTCACTTCTGCCTCACCGTGGTATCCAGGGAGGAAGGTAAGAGAAATTCTCTTATTTTCAGCTCTTCCTCAGGACGCACCGCTTCCTGGGATGAGCACTCCCATCCCAAGCTGCACCTCCGCTGGCACGTCAGCGATCACTCCGATGGTGTCATTAGCGCACACTCTGCCGGCCTGGTTAGCGCTGCCCAGCGCGTCGCGGTGGCTCATACGGACGGTCAGACTCGGCTATACGATTCAGTTCCCTATTCGCCCTCCCAAGTTCACGGGTGTCCTTTTCACGAGGGCTATCCCAGAGAGCGCCCCTGTCTTGCGAGAGGAGATGGCTGTCCTCCTGGTGAAGGATGCAATATGGGTTGAAGTCCGGGTATAACAGCCCGTATTTCATCGTGCTCAAAAAGAGCAGGGGGTTAAGACCAATCCTAGATTTGTGCAGACTGAACTGTCATTTACACTAAATGCCTTTCAGAATGCTTACGCAGAAACGCTTGCTTCAGAGCGTCCATCCACAGGATTGGTTTGCAGCCATAGACCTAAAGGACGCGTATTTTCACGTCTCTATTCTTCCATGCCACCGCCCCTTTCTCCGGTTTGCGTTCAAAGGACGAGCGTGGCAGTACAAAGTCCTCCCCTTCGGGGTCTCTCTGTCTCTCTGATGGCTCGACTGGCTCATTCTAGCCTCCTCTCACGATCAGTTGATTATGCACAGAGTCAAAGTGCTTCGGCACTTCGACCAGTTGGGGTTTCAGGTCAACCGAGAGAAGAGAAAACTTTGCCCTGTGCAGAGGATCTCTTATCTCGGGCTGGAGCTGGATTCGATCGCATGGTTGCGCGCCTCTCAAAGGAGCGCGCCAGGCTAATGCTTTCCTGTGTAAACGAGCTCCACAGAAAGATAGTGGTCTGACTGAAATATTTTCAGAGGCCCCTGGGGCATATGGCATCCGCAGCCGCGGTCGCGCCTCTCGGTTTGCTTTATATGAGACCACTTCAGCGTTGGCTTTGCGATCGGGTCCCCAGACGTTCTATGGGCCCTAGAGCTAGCATCCAGGCATGTTGTCGTAACGACAGATGCCTCCAGCACGGGCCGGAACCCGCCTGCATTGGCATATCGACTGCCTGGAGCTGTTGGCAGTGTATCTGGCTCTCCGCCGTTTTTTTCCGGTGCTGGAGCAGAAACACGTGCTGGTCAGGACGGACAGCACGGCGACGGTGGCTTATATCAACTGTATGGGGGTATACGCTCTCGCTGCATGTCTTCGCTCGCTCGCCGTTTGCTCCTTTGGAGTCACACGCAGCTGAAATCTCTTTGGTGCATTCACCTCCTCTCTCAGGGACAGGGCACCATCTGGCACCCATGCCCAGATCTCTGGAACCTCCACGTGTGGTCCATAGACGGAGCGTGGAAGACTTAGGTGACTTACCACCTGCAGTAGACTTAGGTGACTTACCACCCGCAGTACTTAACACCATCACTCAGGCTAGAGCACCCTCTATGAGGCATGCCTATGCCCTGAAGTGGAGTCTATTCTCTGAGTGGTGCGCTTCTCCCCAAAAAGACCCCCGAACTTGCTAGATTAGCATTGTGTTATCCTTCCTTCAGGATAAGCTGGAGCGTAGGCTGTCACCCTCCACACTGAAGGTTTACGTGGCTGCGATCTCCGCTCATCATGACGCGGTGGATGGCAACACGCTTGGGAAGCATGATCTAATCATCCGATTCCTCAGAGGTGCCTGCGGAGGAGGCAGGCCCAGCCCACTCCCGGCTTTGTCCCGTTCGCGCTTTGCGCCTTTACTTGGAACGAGCGCAAAATGTAAGATCATGTGAACAGCTCTTTATCTGTTACGGTGGTCGGCAGAAGGGAAGGGCCGTATCAAAATAGTTTGGCCCACTGGTTAGTTGATGCCATCGCCCTTGCTTATCAATGCCAGTGCGAGCCGCGCCCCCCTAACGCGAGAGCGCACTCTACTAGAGGTGTCACTTCCTTATGGGCGTTAGCACGCGGCGCCTCTCTCACAGATATCTGCAGAGCTGCGGGTTGGGCGACACCTAACACGTTCGCGAGGTCCTATAACCTTCGAGTGGAGCCAGTTTCCTCCTGGTTATTGGGTAATCCCAATCAATCGGGGAGGAATTAAGCTCGGTGTCACAAACGCTTGCTGCGTGGCTCTCTAACCTGGAGATGCATGTGCTTTTCCTACTCTACTAGTAAGTTCCCCTTCTCAGGCGAAACCCTAGAGAATTCCACCGAGGCCCCCAGCATCGACTCAGCGGAGGAGTCGAGTGCATAGCTCAGTGTGCGGTTAGTATGCCCATTTGGTCTACACTCATATTGAGGATCGGTGCCAGCTATGTGCATCCCCATTTGGTGATGCCATATGCATTATTACCACGTTGTGTTCCCCCTTATTAGGCGGTCCCGTGTCTTCCCTAAACCGGTAACCAGTTTATCATATGTAGCACTCCCCCTCATTAGAGCTAGTCCATATGTCTCTTTTCCATCAGGCCTCCCCTTCTAGGGTAGCAGGTGGTCTCGGTGTGTCTCCACTGCCACAGCACCTGAGTCTCCAGCTGGGAGCTGAGCGATCGGCTCTTCAGCAGGCAAATTCTAAAGAGCTGGCTCCAGCAGCTGACTGATATAGCTCTAATTGGCTCATCAGTTTCAGCTGTGGAGCTAAGCTCTGCCAATTCAATTGGCATTTCACTGGCCCGTTTTCATATCTTCAGAAGTTATTGGTCATTTAAAGTACTCCAAAAGTCTTTTTATACAGACACACGTAATAGTTCCCTATTAGGGGAATGTGGGTTACGTACGTAATCAGGACGGTCTTTTAACAGTGTTTTTAGGCTTTGATTTTTATGCAATGATTATTTTTTTAAAGGGGGTATGTGAGACTATGTAAAGAACAGATACAACCAATTACAATGAACGGATCGTTTTACCATTGTTTTTAATAAATAATGAAAACAAACCCTTTTAGAACAATACATTTTAACACATCTCTGCGGTTGTCTTCAACTTAACTTGCTTTAACATATTTTTCTTTTTTGAATTTTCAAGTCTCTTCTACTGGGCTCATCAACACATTTTGGAGCTACTGGAGAAATGGCACTGTAAGGCACAGACAGGAAAAGAAAACAAGCAAACAAACAAAAATCTAAATTACAACTCTACCTATATTTACCTGTCTTCTGTGGACTACAACATTGGTTCATGAAAAAGATTAAGACAACTGTGCAGGTTACATTTTTTATGCAGTTGTAACAGACATGCTTAAAGATTTTTTAAGCTTCATATAAGTTTTACATTTACATTTTAAATGACTATCACTTAAAGCTTTATATGGATTTTTAAATTTTGTGATACTGTTATTATTGCTATTATTATTATTAGTAGTAGTAGTCATAAAAAAGCTAAAAAGCTGCTGCATTAAAATGTACATAACAGTTCTGTTACAGAACAGACCTTTTTGGTAATTTCAGAGTGACCAAAACAACACAGACGAATTTTGTGCATGGAATGCAAATTTAAGAAGTTCCTCACTGCACAAGGCAATTTGTTATATATTTGATTATAAATTTTGAATGTGTGTGTGTGTGTGTGTATTTAAATGTTTATAAACTTGTGGATGTCTTAAAACTATTTTTACACTTGCTTTGGGGTGAGTTGTAATAAGTTATTTTCTAACTCTTTCAGGGTTGAGAAAAAAACATCAACTATGTCCGTAACTGTAACATCATGCTCCTGTGAAACAACCTCCTTGTCTTCAACATCATCTTCCTCTTCTTCAGTGCTTCAGCAGAAACACCCCCATTTAGTACAGCCTCTCTGCATCAGTCCGCAAATGGTAGGAACAAAAATATATATCAAATTATTGGGAGACTGTATGCAGGTGTAAATAGACAAACTGTTTAGTGGAATGCAAAACTATTGTGAGGGATGGCCACTGTAATTTGAAAGAGATGAGCGGTAACACTTAATATATATTTATATATAAATATAGCCAAAACGGCAATTGGTGGGGTTCGAGCATTTGTCAACCTTTATGTCAGTTAGGCAGTTCATTTTTATTACTACCCAAAATTTAAGGCTGATTCCAAAACAAATCCGTGATAGAATGTAATAACTGGAACAATATAATGTGTAAATAAATTAATGAAGTGGTAACCTGGGACTAAATTAGATTTTAAATGCAATAAAATTTTATTGCATGTCAAGATGTGAATGATCTTAACGGCAATTTTGGTGACTTTAAATATTAAGAATAAAAAAACAAAGGTCTACAAATGCTATGATAAAACATTATGTGGCTTTATGCTGCTAACTAGTGGCTAAAATGGTAGGAGACAATTGAAAGTCTTTGTAATAGTGACTAAAATGGTTTAAACATATGCATTTCGTATGTACTGTGGCTAGTGGCTAAAAATAATTATGCACTTTTGAGTCCTTTTGTAGATGAATATAGAAACACACTGTGTGTGTGTGTGTGTGTGTAAATGAGCTTGTTATGTTTATCTAAGGAGAAAAAGTTAAACTTTGATCATAATCACTGATCTAGACAGTCCAGACAACACTGTTTTTGTTTAAATTGAGCAAAAAATAAAATAAAAAACAAAATAAAATAAAATAATTAATGAATGGTTTGAGTGACAGTAAAGCATTCAAAATGAGATTGATGTATATCAGATGTATTTGTGAAAAGCTGTGTGAATTAATCACATATTCTGCAAATTTTGGTCATATAGCAATGAAAATAATTTTTTTACAAAAATCCACAAAACGTTGCATGCTGGTTTACAATGACATCTGATTTTGTGAAATTTTGAGAGTTCCTTATGTGTTTGCAGACATGTATGTCTACATAGACACACCTTTTTGTAAATGAGGCTGTTATAGCTATCTAAAGTTGAAAGTTAAACTTTTTAATAAGGTTTCATAATGATTGAGCAAAAAAAAAAAAAAAAAAAAAAAAAATGGGCTAGTATGCAAAAGTAGGTTTTTCACATATTGATGAATGTTTAATGAACAATTTGACTGACAGCAGTGAAATTTGTGTCAAAGTGTTTAGTATAAGCAGGCCTATCATATGATATGTATTATTTTGCCTGTGTGAAACGTTGTGTAATAATCAATTTAAAACTAAAAACATGCAAAATCGCCCCGTAGTGGCCGTTTCTTTCAAAATACTTACAGATCTCTAAGACCATGGGTCGAACATGCTCAGTAAGTTTCATTCCAATCACCCATCATTAACCTTGTTTTATGGGTGCTCAAATTTAAATGGCTAATGGCGGCCATGATGTAATGCCTTCTTGGACAAAGACACAACATTCCAAATTTCAAGTGATTGGAGGAACGGTTGCTAGTTTAGGGGCATTTTTAGATTTTTTAAATGACACCACGTGGCCAAAGTTTGCGGGTTTGTTATTGTGACCTCTAATTGGCCCTATACATTTGTGTACCAAGTTTAACGATGATATCTCATTCCATTCAAAAGTAATAGCTACAATTAGCTTTTTAGCTAAAATTAGCATGGAACTTTTTTGTGAAGATCAAAATTTCTACTTTTTTCAATAATTATTGATATTTAGTGTCCATAGAATATTTGTGAACTGGTTTGGTTCCGAACGGGCTTAGGACTAGGATTCGCAAAAGTAGGTTTCGGATATACAACACCAAATCAGGAAAAGGTGAGAAAGTTTGAAAAATGCAAACAAAAAAGAAAGTAGTGATTTTATTGCAGAATATATTAACGCAATTTTGTGTGTGTTTTTTCTGGTCAGCTTAACACATTCTAAATATAGTTGGCATGGGAGCAAAGTGAAACAAGGACTAGTCCTTTAGGAGCAAAGATGACCCAAGGATCACCATTTTGGCAACAAATATGTGGGAAAATTATTTAAATGTTTAAAAACAATGTTCCTCAATGAAGGATAGGAAAACATTTTGGTATGTTATCTTCAACAGTGCATAACATAATTAAAAGATTTATCGAATCTTGCGGAATTTCAGTGTGAAAAGGACAAGGTTAAAAGCCTAAGCTGAACATCCATGAACTTCGATATCTCAGGTGGCTCTGCATCAAGAATCGTCATTCATTTATAATCGAGATCACCATATGGGCTCAGGACTACTTTGGCAAACCTCTGTTAAATACCACAATACATAATTGGATCCACAAATGCTAGTTAAAAACTGTAATGTGCCAAAAGGAAGCCCTATGTTAACAGTGTCCAGAAGTGCCATTGACTTTTCTGGGCTCAAGGAATCTGAGATGTACCATCACACAGTGGAAACATGTACTGTGGTCAGATGAATCAGCATTTCAGGTCATTTTTGGGATGCTGTGTGCTTTGAACCAAAGAAAAAAAGGATCATCTAGGATCACCAGACTGTTACAAGTCCAAAAGCCAGGGTCATGGTTTGGGGCATTGTCAGTGCCCTGGGCAAAGGTAACATGCACTTCTGTGATGGCACAATTAATGCTACAAATTACATAGAGATTCCGAAGCACCATATGTTGCCTCTTTTCCAGGGACCACCATGCATATTTCAACAAGACAATGCAAAACCACATTCTGCACACATTACAAAGTCCTGCTTGCGGAGGAAGAGGATAAAGGTACTTGACTGGCCTGCCTGCAGTCTCAACCTGTCTCCAACAGAGAATGTGTGGTGCATTTTGAAGCGCAAAATGCAACAATGAAGACCCATGCTGTTTCCCACCTTAAGACTTATTTGCAGGAATAATGGGACAAAATTAAACCTGAAACATTTCATCACTTGATGTTTTCAGTCCCTAAACATCTTTTAAGTGTTGTGAAAAGGAATGGCAACATTGCAAAGTGGTAAATCCTTTAGTGTTCCAACTTTGTTTATTTTGAAAAACAACAACAACAAAAACCCAATAAAAATCATGAGGAACACATTAAATAAACTTTGTTATATTGTCTGCAATAAAATACTGTACAAGTCAAAAGTAAATTTAGAAATCACTACCTTGTTTTTTTATTTGTGTTTACCATGCTGTCCCAACTTTTTCTGATTTCATATTAGTCCAATTCTGTAAGCATTGCATTTATATGATGTATTAATGCATGTCCAACACACTTATAGTATAATTTTGCAGATTTGTAATGTTACCACAATACATTTGAAGTGGACAATGAACAATATGTTTTTTCAAAAATTATGATAGATTCTTAAGTTGTACTAGAGTATACTTGAAATAGTTTTGGTTGTCATGCAAAGCTATTTAAGGGCCTTCAGAAGATATAAAACTGTAAAAAAATGTTCCAATTTTACTATTTTATTGTTTGAGTCTTAAAAAAATGAATTTTGTTTTAAGCTATAAAACACATTGTATAGACCATATAAATTTTATAATATAAAATTATATATCTGGTTTATGCAAAATACTCAGTATTGTCATAGTGAAGATGATGTTTCTAAATGTAATAACCTGTTGTTTTAAAATGTATGTACATTTTAAAATAACTACTTAAAGCTTAAATACACATTGACAATTTGAGTTTTTGTCACTGTTCAGGTTCAGAACAATAACCAGGGTTCAGGAAATGTAGGAGTTTCTCCAACATATGTCAAGGTAATGAAAGAATTAATGAAATTTTGTAATAAATTGTATCAGTATCGACTTATGATGTTGTAATACATGCCCTTATGTGTTTCTGTCATCACAGTGTCTCCATGATGTCAGCACACTGAAGGGTCAGTTAGTCGTTTTGGAGTGCAGGGTCAGAGGAACTCCTCCACTGCAGATCTCCTGGTACAGAGAAGACAAGCAAATCATTGACTCTGCAGACTTACGCATTCTTAGAAAGAGTAAGTAAAAGTTGTAGCACCCAAATCACCCTAATATTAATATGGTTTCTTTTTAACGGAATGTGTGCTGCATTAAAGCGCTATTGAAAACCTTTTAGAATCAGGTAGACATAAAGACAGCTCAGTCCAAAAACAGTCCTTCAGCAAGCAATCTGCGTACATTGTCTGTTGATTTAGCGTTGTTTGTCTAAGAAGGGGAATTATGTCAAAAGTCTTTTAGAAAGGTCGGACCTCACTGTCTGCACTATATCATGAAAAGGGACACAAATCAGTTTTGTGTGGATTGTTTGGAAGTGGCTTTTGCTTGCTCAGCTCTTGAGGCAGCTTATTGTGAGCACTGCACTTGTCTCACAGGGCGAGTGCTCCTGCCTGGCTTACTTTTACACCGGCAGTCAGGCATCCATTCCTCATTGATTGGGCCTTGCTCATGTTTTCTTTCACACCACTAGTGGGTATAAAAGGTATTTATGCTCTCCTAGCGATGACCACGAGGGGTAGAAGAAGGTCAAATTTTTGGACCGTTATGGTCGTGAGAATGGGTTTATATTGATGTTTACAATGGACAATAAATGAATTGGAATATCCAACTTTATTTGCAAAAGGTATGGACATTTCACTTTATTATCGACCTGTTTAAGGAACAAACGCATCAGAATCAACGACCAAAATATACGCATCTACTCTGAAGTTTGCATTGGGATCTCACAGAGGACTTGGGGACAAAGTGCAGCTCATTCTCTTCCTTCACCTGCAGGAACCAGCTTTTCTTCTTGGACTTCAGAAGCTGGATCTATAGATTCTTTCACCTTGAGGCAGGTGCTTCAATTTTAAGTGTGTGAGAAGCTAGAGGTACTGAGCACCTATGAAAATACCTTACAAAGACAAAGTGAACACAGCACAATACTCAAATAAATTTCCAGGTGGATGAGGAGCTCAGTATCGTTTTCTTTTATCCCACTCAACAGCCATATTATACATTGACTGGCCTAAGAAAATGCAGGAAGCGCACCCACAAAAATGATTAGATAAACAATCAAGCAGCGGCATGCTTTTACAATGCACAATGTCTGTCTTACAGACATCCAAAGTTGACCTGCTAAGACAGTTGGATGAGGGTGGGAGAGCAATTAAAGAGCTGTGCCAGGCCACTGATCTGTCTCTCTGTGCTGCCCAGGAAAAACCCAAATCTGTGGGTCTTCTGAACCCACTGGGTAGCCTTCATTCCTGTTCCTCCCCAGTGTTCATTTTATATTTGTCTACTGACCCTGTTGCCATATCAGTGTCGTACGAAAAAATTATGATTTTAGTCTTTATCCAAGGTCACAGCATCAAAATTGTAAAAAAAAATGAGAACCCAGTCCAGGAGACTTATTTCAAGCCGAATTTCTTTATTGAGACATGTTGGTTAGTCTGCAGTCAAACAGCATCTTCAAGATGTCCACGAGTCTGCAAGAGCCTGCAGGAGTCTCTTACAGTGACAAGAGCAGTCTGCAAGTTTTACCAAGTCTGAAACAAGTATGAATGGAGTCAAAGATGTCCTGTCTATAATTAGTTTTTAGGAGGATGAGGAGTGGCAAGGTGGAGATGGCTGAACAAAGCATTTAAATCAAGTACTAGAGTCAGCAAGATAATCGGCATTTTCCCATCCTGATTTCAACACAACAGTGCTCATTTTCAATATCTACATACATGAAAATTTAGATTTCAAAACTGTTCACATGTTTATGACAATCGATGATACTGTCATAAAACCAACACGATGACACAAAAAAATTATGTAGTCATACTGTAGATGTCTGAAAGTCCATGGCTTGTGGATAGTATGCAGTCTTTTGTAAGGGCTGTTTCCTGGTGATTGCTCTTCAGAGCAGATTTGATCTGATAACTTCCTGTCATTCATGGATCTCTGTATTGATGCTCTGGAACAGAGTGTTTCTTGAAGATGTAGTGGTATACGTTTACCTGCACACACACACGCACGCACGCACGCACGCACGCACGCACGCACGCACACACACACACACACACACACACACACACACACACACACACACAAACAAAGAAACAGCAGACCAGCAGTATCCATGCATAAACTTGGATCATCATACACTTCATGCATCTAGTTATTCAGGTAATCCTATAGTGGTTGTATGTGTTAAGTTAGTGATTGTATAGTGCTGTGTATTTTCTTAAGTTTCCTGATTTAAATATATGACACCTATAAACAGTGAGATGAGGATGGTCTATATATGGGGGAAATCCTATGAGGAATATCTTTACCCAGGGGGCGGCCCCTGAAGCTATTGCATTCAGTTCTACCCTGGGCTCCTCACTGGTTTGTGTGCTGTTCTGTCCCTAAGTGTAGTGCGCAAAAATGTGAGACACAACTATCATTCAATAAACATCAGTCCTCTCAGACATCATGACATTGAATGAGTAGTGATTGGACTATAAACATGTTAAAACATTCAAGGCTGTGAGTGTGACTTAAGCAAAGTTCCCCAGTAAAAAGTTCCTTAGTTCCTTAGTTTCCTTAAAATACTTTCATGGTCCTATAATCTGCATGTATTTTTACCTAATTATCCCAGCGACTCCCATATGAATCGTTCAGCGATTCATTTGTTCCCAAACCCCTCCTTAGGAAATGTGAGTTGGGCTTTCCCAGATGTGGAAATGTGGTCTTTAAAGGAAGCAGCTCGCACAAGTTAAGCAGCCCTAGGATTTTCTAATAATTTTAAAAAAAGATATTAGTAAACACTGATGCTTTTCAAATAAAATGTAAAACCAATACCACAAGAGTTTATGGTCACATTCTAAAATAAACCTAGTATTAGAACAGAATCCTGTGGTAAATACTACAGAAATGTTAAAGTAATACCACATATTACCACAAGAATGCTACAGGAGTATTACATACTAAACAACAGAATCCTGTGGTAAATACTACAGAAATGTTAAAGTGATACCACACACAACCACAAGAATACTACAGGAATATTACATACTGTAAAACACAGAATCCTGTGGTAAAACTTCCCAAAAAACAACAAAGTATTACACATTACAACATAATTTTTGTTTTGTACATTTGATGGTTAACCACATGAAATACTATACACTACCACAGAAATATTACAGGAATATGACAGTAATACCACACACTCTACCACAAGAATATCACAGGAGTATTACATACTGAACAACAGAATCCTGTGGTTTATTTCTACATAAATGTTAAAGTAATACCACATATTACCACAAGAATACTACAGAAATTTAAAATTAATACCACATATTACCACAAGAATACCACAGGAGTATTACATACTAAACAACAGAATCCTGTGGTAAATACTACAGAAAAGTTAAAGGGATACCACACACTATCACAAGAATATTACAGGAATATGACAGTAATACCACACACTCTACCACAAGAATATCACAGAAGTATTACAGACTATATAACAGAATACAGGAGTATTACATACTGTACAACACAGATTCCTGTGGTAAAGCGTCTTAAAAAACAACAAAGTACTATACAATTAAAACATAATTTTTGTTTTGTACATTTGATGGTTTACCACATGAAATACCACACGCTACCACAAAAATATTACAGGAATATGACAGTAATACCACACACTCTACCACTAGAATAATACAGGAATATTACATAATGTACAACAAAATCCTGTGGTAAATACTACATAAAATGAAAGTGATACCACACACTACCACAAGAATAATACAGGAGTATTACATACTGTACAACACAGAATCCTTTGGTAAAACATCCCAAAAAACAACAAAGTACTACACAATTACCACATAATATTTGTGTTGTACATTTGATGGTTTACCACATAAAATACCGCAGGTAATTTTGTAAGGGCAGTCTCTTTCCCACCAAACTAACCTGTCTAGATTATTTTGAGAGTGGTGGTAGGCCAAGTTATATTTAGAATTGGCAATGCTTTTCTGTATTTAGCTGCAAGGCCATCTGACCAGATGTAGACTAGGGGTCCCTTATCAGTTAGCACACTGTCAGAATTATCAGGTAATCCACTTTAAGTCATGGCTGACAAAATCTCTCAGTGAATTTACTCACAGATTCATCTTTCCTTTGCACACAACAAGTCACCTTTGGCCAGTCAATCTTTGGGCCAACAATGTTTTGCGAATTTTCAAAACACCCCTCACTCAAATCATCTTTATTCTAATTCAGAGGTCACAGCGGACTCATAACTGTTGAATTCAGATTGAGCGAGAATTTGAGACATTAGCTGGGTGACTTCTGTTAATGACATGTCATACAGATGCATTTTGCTGATCAGTGCTCTGTTAAACTCTGTTAACTCTGTTAAAATCTGTTAAATTTGTGCATGCTGAATAAGGTAAGCTTTGAGACAGCCTGTCCTATATCTTAAGGGCCCTAGTGTTCTGGAAACCATTTGTTTTTGAACAGCAGAAGTGTCTCAGTTCTTTCAATTCCCTAGATCTTCTCCTAGCACCACAAACCTCCACTAACAGGCACATTATTTACTCACTGGATGGAAATGTCTGCTTCAAAGACAGTTGAAAGTCAGGATAATGTTTATCGGTCAGTATAACTAGTTCAATGTCAGTTTTTTGATTTCTTGAGGTTCGGTTGTTTTGTCAATGAGGTTATCTTAGCACAGAGTTCTTGGATCTGTTTTTCTAATTCTGATTTAGACTGAGCTTGTTGTTTAGCTTGACATGAAGTGAATTCACTGTGACAGCAGATATGCTTTTCACATTATTATATTAATACATGCTCATGCAACATTATTGGGGTCAATGCCACATTTCTTTTGTCAAATTTAGTCTGACTGACTCTGTTATTATTGGAGCCATGTGCTGTCCTAGCAGTGATTTGAAATCCTGATCTGACCACAAAGGAGTCACTAAAGCACATTTTTCAGTTGTGAGGATCAGGCCCTAGTAATTCTTTCTGAACATTTTGTGAGTTCATCAAAAAGTAAAAAAAACTAAAACTTTTCTGATAAAAAGTGTAGTAATTTCTTCTCTATTAAAAAGAGGGTAACAATCAGGGCTGGACTGGGGCAAAAAAAATCTGGCATTTTGGGCCAGAGCGGCCTACACATCAATCAAAATGCTACCCATCTGTGCATGTCCAATATGTTTATCAAATCCTATTTTATAAAAACCAAAAGCCATAGTTATTAAATAAATAAAGACATTAATCTCAATTTAATTTCTATATACTGTCCATAAAGATTTTCTTAGCTTCTAAAAAATACACTATTCATTCATTCATTTATTTTCCTTCGGCTTAGTCCCTTATTTATCAGGGGGTTGCCACAGTGGAATGAACCGCCAACTATTCCAGAATATGTTCATGCAGCAGATGCCCCTTCCAGCCACAACCCAGTTTCGGAAAACACCCATACTCACGTCATTCACATACATACACTACAGCCAATTAGCTTATTCAATACACTATTCACTTAGCCTATATTAAGTAATACACATAACAAAAACTGCCTCCTTACGCAAGGGTAAATCTTCAAAGGGAACAGTGTCTTTAGAACCTCATTCACCTCATCCTGTTGCTTCATCTTAACAATGAAAACAATAATATAAGAAAATTTATTTCATTTTGATATTAGAGTAACAGGCACCAAACGGCCTCATGTGGCTACATATTTATATGAGCGTCAACTTCACTCTGCATATTTATAAAAAACAGGGCTTATAACATAACTGCCACCTTTCATTTCATTGAAAAGTACGAACATCTCTTTTGCTGAATATAAGTTTTAATAATCAATAATGGCCATTATAAAAGTATAACGTATAATAAATTTATATGATAAAGGCAAGCAATCAGTCTATGTGCAGAATCAATGTACATGCATTATTTAATATATAAACTTATCTTTGCACTCAGCCAAAACACGTTACCTGAGAACAAGTAATTCAAAAGACCGAAGAGTTGTTAGATAGACAACAAGATGAATTCAATATCACGTTTAACAACTATAGTGAGATGAGATCTAGCAGTAGATCTTTGATGAACTGTCTGACATGCACTATAATCTCACCTGGGGTTTTATGCTCAAAGCACCCGCTGACCTACTGGCTGCAGCTCATGACAGAGTGTGTGTGTGTGTGTGGTCACGTGATGTGCATTTTTAGCTGTGTAGTTTGGACTGAGAATATTTTAAACCACTAAATGAATTGCTAGTGTGTTTCCCGCAATTTCTCTGCGCCTCCCTTCCGTTTCTTTCTCCATCTTTCTGTCTCAGACTCTCGACTGTTTTTGACAAATACACGCAGAAAAAAACGATAGGCTGCTAAGCCTTTTATGGGCTGATCAGATCATAAAACGATGATCAGCCCGGCCCAAAAAGTACGTATGCCCAGCAGGAAACTGCCCAGTCTGCCAGATGGCCAGTCCGCCCCTGGTAACAATTTTTGCACATATTGCTAAAACTCCCTGCCTGAACAAGGAAAAACAAAAAATAATAGCTTGTATCACTAAACTTCTCTGCCTGAACAGAGGGTAAACAAATTTAAAAAAATAGCATGTTAAGCTTAACTTCCCTACCTAAACAAGGGATAAACTTTTCTTCTCTATTAAAACAGAGCAGGGCTATTCAATTAGTTTGTCATGGGGGCCAGTTCATGAATAGCATCCCAAATGAGGTGCCGGAGAGATATAATTTGCAATGCTGTAATTTTGCTCCTTAAGACACCCATGTTGGCTTTCAATGTTGTATTTCGAAGCAGAACAAAAGCAGTGCATTGGTTTAGTAGGCTTCTACATTCAAACATATTCAAATGTTATGTTTTGAACTGCATAACAATTATGGATGCAATGCTTATAGATTTTGGTTGTAAAATTATAGTCTGAAGAATAATCATGGTTTCACGGTTATCACGATTATTATGCATTTATTGAATTTAAAACACTACTAGTTTAGAAATCACAAGAAAACTGCTTATATTTTGAAGTTTTGTTTATTGCTGCTCAGTAACAAAATACACCACAAAGGAAAAAACAAAAACAATAGTCCATTTCTCTCTTTGAACTTAAAAACTTGAAAAAGTTTTTGATTTAAACATGAGTGATAATTTTACAATGAAAATAAACGACAGAACAATGAATAAATTAAAAAAATAAATAAAAATAGTATTTGTCTAATGTTAATTAAAGTTATATATTAGGTAAGTATTAAATTAACTGTTGTTATTATCTGCATTCATACATACATAATCATTTTAATTATTTGTAATAATTCGTCTAACGATTATTTTGTTTACATTGTAGTGAAAGCCACACACAACTCTTACCACTACAGCGTGAGATAATTTCTACTCTGTGCGCCTGGAGGGCACGAGTGCAATGGTCCGCTTGCAAGCCGTGCACGCACCACTCCAATATGCGCACGTCTCTATTGGAAATAATGAACTTGTGTGCGGAAAGACGCAATATGTGAACGGCCCACTGGTATAGTTAATCCAATGTGTGTTCGTATTAGCTTCGGTATAAACTCGGAACTTTAAACTAGCACACAGTTGGCATAACTTTGTTTAGTAGTAGCAGTTTTGTTCTGTGCAACAGAAACGTGGCGTCGAGAAGCCTTTACGATTAATGAACAGCAATGAATTTAAGTGCAGTTAATAGTAAAATCGGCTAATCACTGCATACCTATTAGCGATATCAGTGCATTGTACAAAAGGCCTTTTCTACAAACAGATCCAAATGTTTTCGGCTGCTCGTGCCACTCGCTTAATGTCAGGTGACTCAGGCTCTGCGCAGCCTTCAACTGCAGCTCGTGCTGTATTGTACAGATGCAATATACTTGAATTTACAATTTAAGGATATCTTTATATGCATAATACTAAGCTAAGCCCATTTAAGGTGTTTTATGAACCATGGTGATTCTTGTTAGTTGTGGTTAAACTGGTCGGAAAATTGTCATTCTTTACTTGACTTCTTTATTTTCTTACTTTTCTGTGTTTTATGTATTGTGTTTTTGTTTATGTTAGTCATTAAACCATATTATACTCATGTGAAATTGCATTTGTTTTGCCTCACTAAACAGTTCTTTTAACAATTAAATATTCAGACATCCTGGAAGTTCCGGGTCCTCAAATACATCGCGCACCCCTCTCCACCACATCCTTTCCATTGCCTTGTCGCCCATTAATGATAATGCCAGTCCACTCTGGAAAGCAAGACCTGCCTTTCTGTTTCAAATTTTTAAAGCTGCACACGTTGTAGACCATCTAAACTAACTAACAGATGATTAAACTAGCGGCTAATGCTAAAGCCAGTTAAACTAAGCTAATGTGTACCTAAGCTTGACTGCTTGAGATTGACTGCACATTGCTAGCATAAGTCTAACTGCAGAGTAAAGTGCAATCTATAAAAAAAGTCAGTTCCACCCACCACTGCTTCACTTTTAGTGTCAAATGGTTCTTTGGATTGTTCATCTTTATTCCTTTTTTATATATATATATTTGCATCATTGGCGGGACATCTGTCTGCCTGGCAACTTCAGTTTTGTTGCAAGATGTCTAACACGGATTTCATTGAGGGAGTAACTGCTCTTTATGTGCTTTGGAAGGCTGAAAAACAGAGTAGAGTCTGGGTCCATCATATCCTTAAGAGACACACCCAGATAGGTGTATTTCACCAATTACTCCAGGGAACTGTGGCTGGATGATGGCGCATTCCCAGTTTGAAGACCTGTTGTCCCATGTTGGTGAGAGAATTTCCCTTCGGGACACCAACTACAGCCGCTCTATTCCACCTGCTATCAGTCACTAAACCTTTTAATATTCTGTGTGATTACAATTAAAAAATAATTGACTGAGAACTTCCACATACAAATACTATACATAAATGTTTTTTTGTACTCTTTCAACCTCTTATCTGATGAGAGAAGGTCTGTTCCTCAATGTTCCTCAAAGAAAAAGACATTTGGATATTTCACCTTCAATAGTGCATAACATAATTAAAAAATTCAAGGAATCTGGAGGACTTTCAGTACATAAAGAACAAGAGTGCAAGCCTTAGCTGGAGAACTATGGTCTCCAATCCCTCAGAGGGCACTGCATCAAGAATCGTCATTCATCTAAAAGCGATATCACCACATGGGCTCAAGATTACTTTGGCAAACTTTTGTCAAGTACCACAATAAGTAGTTACATCCACAAATGGCAGCTAAAAATGTACTGTGCCAAAAGTTTAAGCCTTATGTTAACAGTGTCTAAAAGCACCATCGACTTCTCTGGGCTCTGAGGCATCTGGGATGGACCATCACACAGTGGAAACGTGTACTGCGATCAGATGAATCAGTATTTCAGACATCGTGTGCTCCAGACCAAAGAAGAAAAGGATTATTCAGACTGTAACCAGCTACAAGTTCAAAAGCCATGGTCTGTCGAGGTATTGGGATGTGTCAGTGCTCTTGGCAAAGGTAACTTGCACTTCTGTGATTGCACCATTAATACTGAATAGTACATTGAGATTTTGGAACACAATATGGTGCCTTCTTTTCCAATGTCGCCTATGCATATTTAAACAAGACAATGCAAAACAACATTCTGCACACAAAGTACTGGCTGGAGAGAAAGAGGATACAGGTACTTGACTGGCCTGTCTGCAGACCCAACTTGTCTCCAACAAAAATGTGTGGTACATTTTATAGCACAAAATGCGACAATGAAGATCCTGTACTGTTGCCCACCCTAAGACTTGTTTGCAGGAAGAATGAGACAAAATTACACCTGAAACATCTCAACACTTGGTGTCTTCAGTCCCTAAATGTTTGTTGTGAAAAGGAATGGCTACATTACAAAGTGGTAAATGCTTTACTGTTCCAACTTTTTTTGAAATGTGTTGCAAGAACCAAAATTGAAATATATCTTTATTTATTATTTTTTAAAGTAGAAAAAACAACAACTATAAAAATCATGCAGAATTGTCTGCAATGAAATATAAGTCAAAGTAAATGTAGAAATTGATACTTTTTTTATTTGTGTTTTCCATACTGTCCCAACTTTTTCTGATTTGGAGTTGTAAAATGTAACTAAAAATGGTTTCTGTGATTAGTAGTATGTATAGATCATGCAGATATTTAAGTACTGTTGAATGCTTTGATTATATTACATTTTGAGCTTGTTGTGTTAATGTTGTAATTTTACTACGCTGGGCCAAACATACACGTGGGGAGGTGAGAACTTCCTCAGGCAGGTCTTATTTAAGTGATTTCTTAATTGTGAACAGGTGTTGTAGTTGAACTTATTCACACACAGAGCTATGTAGTTTTGGATTTGTTTTCCCTTAATATTAAAATCTTCATTTAAAGGGCTCCTATTTTACACCTTTTACAAGATGCAAGATAAGCCTTTGGTGTCTCCGGAATATGTCTTTGTTATATATGTATTTGTTGTGAAGTTAATTCAAACCTTTCTGCAATGATGAGTCACACACAAATGCTGTTACAAAGTTCAGACTACATGCTGTCACAGTAAAAAAATTCCAGAAAAGTTCTTTATTACAGTGCAAGTGGTGTATGAAGTACAGGGTGTGAATGGCACCAGGTGGACTCTAAAGCAAGAGTTCCGGATGCTCGGGTCATTCTTCTTCTCTTTCCCCACTGATCCTCCTGTGGGGATCTGCAACAGAGGAAGAGAGAATGTAACTTTCACCCTTGTACAGAGATAAAGACGGTGGCACCCATGCTCCGTTGTCAGCCATTTACTGCGCGTCCAGGACCTTGGGGTGGATTGGTGGGTGGAGTTCACTGAAGCCATCTAAGCCATCATGCAAACAGGAGTTCCTGACACCTGTAAGTCAGTGGACACCTGATGGTGGTAACATTTTATAACTACACACTTTGAACTCATAAATAAGTTAATTGATATCATTTATAAGGAAATTACTTAGTAAATGTGTATGTGTAGTTATAATAAAGTGTTACCGAAAGGGTCCTTTGGCGGGCTGTGTACTAGCCGACCACTTGCAATGCCCTCTCATGCTCGGCTACTTGGCCCAGGAGGTGTTGCTGTTGTGACTCAACCTACTTTGAAAGCTGCAGAACTCATCCTTGCTTCTTGAGGTATGAAGAGAGGGAGAAGGAGAGAGATTGGCGCCCTATGGGGAAACACAGGGCAGATGGTAACTGTATCACGTGTGATCTCTCTCAAAGTGCCCACATTCTCCACCAGATGCCACAAGTGAGAGTTCATATGGACAGAAAGCCACAGTGAAATCCCGAAGGGCTCTTTATTTACAGTGCAGGGTGTATGAAATGCAGGGTATGAAGGTCTGAAGTGTCCGTTGTGCAGCCAAAAGTGCAAATTCATGCAGGTCCAGGTGGGAGTAGAGTGCCAATCGTGGGTAGCTGGAGAGGGGAATACAATGAGCCTTTAGTCTAAATAAAATTCTGTCTGTATCTTCCGACGTCAAAGCTTATATTTCCTCTCCTGATGAGCCTCAGCTGACCTCAATCGGCTTTGTCTCCATGGCACAAACCCACATTTACGTTTGCACTGTTTTAGCATGTTTACTTGCAGCAAATGTGACAGATTTAAGTTAAAATACAAGTACAAAATAAATCCACAAACCGGGACTCCTGTTGTATGATTGAATTCTCCTCCTATATAGTTATACTGATACTATACACTTCAATACAGCACTTCAATCTGTCTTTAAAGCAGGCCGTAGTCCCTATATGCCTCAAATCAACAACCATTGTTCCAGTGCCCAAAAAGCAATCAGTGAAATGTCTGAACGACTATCGCCCAGTTGCTCTGACACCCATTATAATGAAGTGTTTTGAGAGACTTATTCTTCACACATCAAAACAAACATCCCTACTGACCTGGACAGCCTACAGTTTTCTTACTGCAGGAACAGATCAACAGAGGATGCAATCTCAATCACACTTCACACCAGCCTTTCTCATCTGGAGCATCCCAATACATATGTTAGGATGTTATTCGTAGATTTCAGCTCTGCATTTAATACCATTGTACCATACAAACTGGTAAACAAGCTGAACAATTTAGGATTAACCCCTTCACTCTGTTCTTGGATTTTGGATTTTCTCACTAACAGACCACAGAATGTAAGAGTGGGCAACCACATCTCATCCACCATCACCATTAATACCGGAGCACCGCAGGGCTGTGTCCTCAGCCCACTTTTCACCCTATTCACACATGACTGCAAACCCATTCACCTTTCCAACACTATAGTGAAGAAAGCTCAACAGAGACTTTTCTTCTTAAGAAAACTCAAGAAAACAAAAGTACCGACCCAGCTCTTACTAAATTTCTACAGGAGCACGATAGAGAGCATCCTCTGTCACTGCATCACAGTGTGGTACACAAGCTGCACTGTGGAAAACCGGAGAGCTCTATCCCGGACTGTCAAGACTGCACAGAGGAACATAGGAATTAAACTCCCAAACCTCGATACAGTCTACGCTAGCCGCCTACAGAGGAGAGCTAGCAACATCATTAAGGACCCTACTCACCCAGGACACAAACTTTTTGCACTACTCCCATCAGGGAAAAGATATAAGGCAATTAAGACCCGCACAAACAGGCTAAAGAGCAGCTTCTTCCCCAGAGCTGTAGCCTGTGCCACCCCCTCTTTGAACACATTAACAGTCACCCCCCCCCCCCTCACTCCCTACCTTCCTGATGTTCTGCTGCTAATGCACAAAGACACTTTATGGATATTCATGTTTGCTCATTTGCCATAATGTAAATACTGTGACTTATTACATTTAGTATATTTTATCTTACATCTTATATATATATATATATATATATATATATATATATATATATATATATATATATATATATATATATATATATATATATATATAGTATTATGTCTATTGTTGGTTTTTGTGACTTATTACATTTAGTATATTTTATCTTGTATCTTATATTTAGTATTATGTCTATTGTCTGTTTTTTTCTCTTTCTATATTGCTGCTGGTCTCTGTGAGTTACCAAACAAATTTCGTTGTATAACTACAATGACAATAAAAGTTCTTTACTTTACTTTACAGCTATGCTGATTCTAGTGGTAATGAATTACATAGCGATTTTACTTTCTTATCTTTATCACTAGCATGTACTGTTTTTTAAAACATTTTAAACTCGAAAACTCATTATTAAACTGCAGCTGATCATGGAGTGTTGGAACCATAGACTGTAAAAGATATGGACGTAGTATCCATGACGTCACCCATAGGTTCTGAACAACGTAAAAGAAGCTACAAGTAGACATGGCCAACTGTCACCTTTTTGTTCGTGCGTCATCGCACCAACTGTGGGATACCAAACAAGGGCAAAGAGCGGAGTGTGCATGGAGCTACAGATGCATGCTGGCACTTTTCTTTCGGAGAAACGCTTAATACTTCACTACCTGCGACTCGTTTTTGTTCTGACCACATGTGCTTAGTTGTACACTATATCAATAAAGTGTTTAGACTTTTAAAAACACTGTTGTAATACATTGAGCCACTAAGCATTGTTCTTATGACGTTTTTCTACAGGAGGAAAATGTGAATTACTTCCAAATACTGCAAATATAAGGCTAATTATGAAATCCAGGCATAACACTGTATGACAACATTTCAGATGACTATTATAGCCTACAGCTAATCAATCTGTCAGATTCTGGAGTGCTTCACAGGTCTAAAGAAAATTATAAATGATAAATTATCTTAAGTAAAACAAATACATATATAGATATGGTATATAAGTATATAATTTCACTCACGTGGGAAATGGAGGCCACTTGATCGGTTTGTGAGCACAATTAAGTGCACACAGCATGCTATAGTATCTGATAATTGCAGGAAATAATTCCAAAAGGTAATTGACTGTGTAAAGAAACATTAAAAAAACAAAAATGCAATATATTATATGTATATGCCGAGTTCAGCGGCTAATCAGCCGGAATCAGCTGAGGTGATGAGACAGCGAGCAGTGAGACTTAGCTATCACTTAGATGGCCACACCCTTAATTATGCAAACTTAATAAAGCTTAATAAAAACGAAACAGATGAGTTAAAAAAAAAATTCACCCCCCTCAGAGTTGTCATGAGGGGTAATATTAGCTATATAGACCAAAATCATGTTTTGTACCAGGATGTAAACATGTTTTTATCAGCTGTAAAAATGGCCAATTTACCATTGCAGTCAGAAAACACTTGGATTTCCTGGAGCCAGTCCCCAAAGGCGAGTCGATGATTTGCAGTTTTAGTTACTTCCGTATTGGCTTCCCGACGGAGAGCGGGAGGTTGCCACTTGGTTGGAACAGATCTTTCAATCCAGTTTCTTTGCAAAATCTGTTCTGTAGACATGTTTATATGCTATGCCATGGGTGTCAAATTCAGTCCTTAAAGGGCCACAGCCCTGCAGAGTGCAAGCCTTAAAGACTCATTTAGCTTGTTCTGTTCAAACAGCTTCCAAAAGTTGATTTGATAGGTTGCCCTTTATTACTGCACGATGTATTTACTTGTGTTATCTTTGTATATTTAAATTTGTAGTTTTTTTAGCGTAAAGTAAATATATTTAATATATTTTGGTATATTTATTTTTGCTCTGTTACATTTATAATCATTTTACTAATTTGTGTTTATAGCAATAAACTAAAACTGTTTCTTACCATCTTTTTGTCCTTGTTAGAGGCAAGTTCAGCTTTTTTCCTGGTGAGTAAATATTTGTTTCAAATATACAATCACATAAGCAATAATCAACATAAAAAAAAAAACAATCATATTTGTCAGGCTTTGAACTTTGCATTTATTTGTTTTATTGCAGAGGAATTGTGCACCCTAGTGATCACAGAGGCATGTCTAGAAGATTCTGGAATATTTAAATGCACTGCATCAAATCAGTTTGGAACAGTAACATGCAGTGCCATGCTGGAAGTATATACAGGTACCATGATTTGTGCTATGTGTCCAACAGTTGGACTGTTTTTCAGTACATATGTATTTATTGATTTTTTTTTTTCTAAAATTTTATAAAATCTTAAACTATTATATGCATATATTGTATCATGTATCATTTTCCAAGTGTAAACACAAAAAGAGTGTGATAGTTAAGGGGCTAAATTATTAAAATAGAAGTTTATTAGATTCCATTTTTTTAAAACTGATAAAGCTTTTGGCTGTCAACATTGTGTAAGCAAATAATGCGGTAATGGAAATAAAAATAATATTTAATATTATTTTGTTTTTCAAGACCTAGAAGAGGTGCTGGGAGATGAGCAAGACCCTTTCTCTATACAATCAGATGTACTAGTAAAAGATGACCATTGCTTAGTACTACAAGATACATGTGCCGCTTCACCAGAATGGCCTAAAAGTTCAGAGGAAGAAAGTGCAACCCCTATGTCATGGTAGGATGTTTTTCTGCATTTCAGCAATGACTAAAATGTTAACATTTGGAGGTCAACATATAATCAGGGCTAGCATGTGTGGTAGCATAGCCAGGGCAGCAAAACAAAGATAGAATAAATTACTTTTTAGTATTATATTACTGGACATAAATTGGAAATTAATGCACTCATATTAAAAAGTCACTGCACTATTAGGTATTCTAACTCAAAATTGACAAAATCAAGTGAGTGAATTTAAAGCCCTAGAGACACCAGAAGTGTCTTTTGATATAAGATTTAACACAAAACAAGCTGTCTTTTAGTAACGATACACAGTATTTTGATTCCTGTCATGTATACTAACATTAATATAACAATTAGAAACCAATTAGCATCCACTGTGGATACCATCTTGAGGTCAGATGCAAAAATTTATTCAGATGGCAAAATCTCAGACACCATGCATATTTACAAATACCTGCTTTCTAAAATAGTACACAACTTATGGGTATAGGGGCATTTTCAAATGCAGAATACAATAACTAAATTTTCTGTTGTGTTCCAAACTGCCATTAGGGATTGCACCTGCTGTAGTACTGAATTATGAAGTATTCAAGAAACCATACAGGTATTCCTTACAGACAGAGGCTTTTCAGGAAAAGGGATTTTTCACCTTACAAGTATCAGTTGTCAATCTTTAGAACTCTGCATTTGAGCTCAAGCCGGGCCCGACTTTTTTATGCCCCTAGGGCCAGGCTTTCGGACAATTTTCACGTCATAGCTAGCACGCATATCGGGCTTCGGGCCTGCATTAGAAAAAAACGTAAAAAAAAAGTTTAATGAGATTTATTGCGTGCTGTCTTGAAGCGCCAGTAATACCTTGCATATAGAGATTTCCAGCCATGTACAATAGAGAACATAAAGAGAAAACTTGGTGAACTTAAAACTGCAAAAACCGCTAGAGTAAGGGCAAACGTCTGGTCAACTTCTTAAATAGTGACAACTTTAAATGATGAGCCAACTGGTTATGCACATTGCGCTACTTGTAAATCCACGGGGGTCTGCAGGATTTTATTCCAATTATGCACAAAAACAGCACCACCTGCCTCATCATTGCTTATTTTTATTTTAATCTCAAAAACACTGATGCTTGCTGTCAAAGGTTACATTATTTAAGGGCATTCGTTAGGACATAATTTGTTTCCTTTTAATAATAATATATTTTCTTTGAAATTTAAATGTAATAAAAGCACATCAGCAACAAGGAAAAATCAGACGCTTAAGACGTAATCTTTAAAATTATGACAAATTAAAACATTTATAAACATATGACAGAGGATTGGGGTAGTGAAGCATTAATTAAATCCTTATTTTCCACTGACCGAAACAAATCATCCAGCCGCATTTAAGTAATGGACGGGTTCAAACAAAAATATAATTCATATATTTTTCTTGGAAAAAATATCTTTTTAAAATGAAGTTTGTGTAGTTCATCTCTTAGTATTAATATATATTTTTGTTGGTCAGTTATCTACTAGATAAAATAGAAGAATGGATAACATTTAGGGTGAAGTGCTTCAAGTTCGCTACATGCTTCAACAATGCCAAAACATGAACTGGATTGTCAAATAAAATAATAATCTAGCCTAAATAAAATTAAAATTTTAATAGTTTAAAACACCTTGAATTGTAGCGGTTCCATGCGAGGAGGCTGCACAGCTGGTGAATCTGAATTGACTGATGAAAGAGACATGGGCAGGACCTGGAGTTTCCCTGGCTCAGGTGCTAATTAGACTGTAGTCTCCACCCCTTGCGGGGGATCAATATTTGTCTCATTAGTTTTAGGCCTTTTGGGAAATGTCTCAATTAAGTTTAGCTGTTTTAAAAAGAGCATTTGCTTATTTTGAACCTTGTTTTAAACAATAGCTATCTGAATTTTAAGTTTTAGTGTGGAAAAACCACCAGCAAAACTAAAGCCAAAAGATTTTTTTACCCATCTCCCACCATGCAAGTACATACAAACTTTAAAACACACAAACGCTCACCTTTATTTATTCTCATTCTTTCTTGCTTTGTCAATATATGGTAGTGTATACTGTTTAATAATCAATTTAAATTATGTAGTAAATAAATTAAAAAGCGGCATTTATTCATGCCCTCTTTTGGTAGGTACCACAATGCGTACAGCCATGCTGCTGCAGGTGCTACTGGGTTAAATTGATTGTGGACAATATACTGCTTAAATATCGATGTCACTTAAACCAAATCTTACATTTAAAAAAACAAACAAAAGAAAAAACTCCAAACGCTTCTCTAAATCAATCTGATAAAAAAACTAAATGAAATACATCAACTTTCTATTAAATACAAATCTGGTCTGTTTTAATGGCTGTAACAGTATGAGCTCTTTGGCGGGAAAAAAAGGGCTTCGGGTTGGACTTGGGCCTAAAATTTTGATGAGATTTTGCACAAGGGCCGGGCTACAGCCTGTGTGTCTCAGGCCAGGGCCAAGCTAGGGCTTAGATTTTAGGCCCGTGCAGGGCTCTATCACTTTTGACCTCCTATAAACCCAAATAGACCCAAACTGACCAACTGTTTGTACAGGATATGTGTTGTATATGTATTTGTGCTGTAGTATTTTTTTCAACTAATGAAAGTAAAATAAATAATAGTTTGCTTTGTCAAAATTATTATGTCTTCATCTATTTAAATAATCTTTTAAATTCATCTATTTAAAACTTATTTGCAATTTAAGTTGAAACTGTGAGTCCCAGGAAAATAGTTTTTATTAGGAAACACTTAGCAACTTTAGTTTTGATTTTCTGCTTCTGTGAGTTGGAGGATTTGTTGGGCACAGCTGTGTTCACTAGAGCATGAATAACTGTTTATATTTTCTGGTACCAGGCACTGTTTAACTACTGGAAGCATCCAGCTTTAGTGTTGATCCTCCTTGAGAGTAAAGACAATTAACTCAACCTCCGTGTCTAAAAGCGACGAGGATAAAAACGATTGACTCAACCTGTGCAACAAAAGGCCGGCTCACACTGTGAGATTTTTTATAATCCTGAACTAATGTAGCCTGTCAGACTGCACAAACATGGCTCTCATGTCACACTGTATTATCTCAGTGTCATAATGTCAGACTGAACAACAATGAAGATGCACCAAACATGGAAGGAAACTCTCCCAGAGTTTGATGCCATCCATCCGCGACACTTTCACTATCCCGCGTTCTGAAATGATTCCTCAACAATCTGTAGCAGCAATTTGCACACAGTCTGTCTCAATAATAAAACCAGGAAGAAAAAACTGTTTTGACATTTTCCCGCAGCCATTTGAATTGTCGCATAAATCGCGTTGTCAAATTCGGAGCTTGGATTGACCCTCATAGCAGCTGTTGTCACACTGCAGGAAAGTGTCTGAAATCTGAAATCAGAAAAAATCTGATCGCAACGGGCACTAAGCGGCTGTCTGTTAACATGTCCAACCAACGATCAAAGACACCCAATTTTAGCCTAGGATTTCAGAAATCTGGATTACCCAAATTTGTCTCAGATGACAAAATCGCGGCTGAAATCTCACAGTGTGAGCAGGGATTTGGGTGGATGAGGGTAAAGACAATTGACTTGACCTGCACAACTCAACCGAGCAATGACATTCACACGGCACTACAGTGGGCTTTTCTAATTAATTTTCACACAATATGCTGGCAGAACATTCCTGTCATTGCATGCCCACATACATACAATACTTAGATGGCACTGCAACACCAGCACATTATCCAGATTTCCTCATATAGACCCTCATCTCCTTCAGTTGATTTATAGAATTGTCAGTCAACTGCCAACAAAGCAGACTTCATTCCAGCATTTGCATCATGCTCTAATCTTCACATACCGGACTTGACTTAGAACTGTCACGCCAGCCTCTCTCTTTCACCCACAATCACTGCCCAATCAGGAGGAGAGGAGGGACTAGTTTTCTCATTTCTAATGATTGGAAATACTCCAATTATGCTGACTTTACCAATAATTCCTCATTTGAATACTGTGCAGTCTCAATCACTTCACCAGCTAAATTTCATGTTCTGGTTATTTACCATCCTCCTGGTCAGTTGGGTGCAATTACTAAAGAATTAGATGGGCTGCTGTCATTGTTTCCTGAGGATGACAGCCCGTTTGTAGTATTAGGTGACTTCAATATTCACTTGGGCAAATCTTATGCTACAGATTTCCATTCATTACATTATTCAACCTCAACCAGCTTACCACCACAAGCACAAATAAGTCTGGCAATCAACTTCACCTTATATACACAGACATTTCACTTCTGATAAAATTAGTTAAACTATTGCACACTTCAGACCAATTCAGCATTACCTTCGACTGCTCCTACATCTCTTTTAGATGTAACCTGTGCTCTCTGTCCTCCACACACTTCTCAATTGTAAATGCTCTCTTTGATCACATCTAATTCACACTTCTTGATGTTAAAAGTGCAACAGAAACCTTCTGCTCCACTTCTGTCTAGATGAGATGTCTAGATGAGAGCATGGCCCAAAACAAAAAGCCCCCCATGATATCCAGCCCAGCTTGTATTTTTTGCCTTTATTTAGCACTGTACTAAAACCCTATACTACATGTCCAAGGTGAGAGATCACATGGACACAGAGATATAGTTTAAATCCCTGTAGGGCTATTTATTAAAGAATGGAGCAAGGGAAAAGTGTGCTGGGATATGCAGGGTGGTGAGTTCGGTGTCCAAAAGTCTGGTGATCGTGCGAAGTGAAGTGCCGGTCAGGATGCCCAGTGGATTACTGATTGCGATGAGAGAGTCATTTCTATGGTGATGCTGGCAGGTCTGCCACATACCATAACAAAATTAACAGCACTTCAGCACGTCAGACACCCTCAAAATATTCAGGGCATTTAATACCCTGCTCCTCCTCAGTGGGCATCACTGCAACCCCACTATCCTGGTTGAAGTCATACCTCACTTACTGATCATTCATGGTTGCCTATTGGAATTGGAATGTCTTTATTGTCCACAAAGGACAATTAGGTTTACAGCAATAGCCGACAGTTAACAGCAACAGGTCACACTCGACAACATAGCAGTAACAGTAAACCATAAAATTGATCATAGTCAAGTAAAAAAACATACAACTTCAAGCTTGTTAAGTAACCCAAATGCAGCTGGAACAAATGAATGCAAATATCTGTTGGACCTTGCCCGTCTAGAATAAGTATACTTTCGGCCTGATGGCAAGAGGCAAAACTTTTAATAAAGTGGGTGGTTCTCATGTGCTAAAATGGACATAGCCCTCTTTATGACACTCACATAATACACATGTCCAATACTATTAGATTTGTGCCTAAAATCTTTTGAGATAGATGAAAGTCTGTTTTTACTTATCACACCTCAAATTACCATACCAGCATATTACTGCAAATGTTAAAAGAGACTCAATAAAAGAAAAATAAAATGTCCTAAAAAGGGGCCTATCCACAAGTAAAACACTTGTTGATTCGCCTTTGTGGGGTTTGTTCACCAAATAAGAATTAATAAAAGAAAAGAGAATGTGCATTATTAATGTTCATTATGCTGAATACCACTGTTGTTATAGTTATTTTTCAAGTTCAGCTGTAATTGTGTGTGTTCTGTACAAATGCCTGTGATTGATTGTCTACAGGAGCGCTGCTGGGTTATAGCAGAGAAAAATAAGAAAAAAGCAGGTAAAGTGAGATCTGTAAGAGATTGCCGAATGAGATCAGTACCATGCTGCTGTAAAACCACTAAAGAATAATAAAATCCTTTTTGCTTTGTTCAAAAAGTTCTAGTGCCGTGTTTCAGTAGAGATCCAACGTATTTCCACTACCGGACACAACAGTTATGGTGACGAGGATGGGATTTTTACCGTACAGAAACTGAGTTAGGAATAACTCCTATGAGGCCTGTGAACTGAGCAAGTATTTAAGAGGGTAAATATTAGTAGCCTCGTAAAATGGCATATGGAAAGCCTGAGGATTTTCACTATAAAGAAAGTGAGGAACAATTTGACGCCTATTTGGAAAGGCTCGAACAGTATTTTGAAGTGAATGGATTAAAGGATCAGAGGAGAAGTCAAAAGCAGTGTTTCTAACGATTGTGGGGAAGAGGACTCATAGTTTGTTGATGGACTTATGAACACCGCAAAAAACTTCGCAAAGACCTATAAAGAACTGTTTGAGTTGTTGAAAACGCACACTATGTGCCTCAAATGAATTTTATTTTAGAGATATGCAAGTTATGCGAGGAATCAGCTGGTAGGTGAATCAATAAGTGAGTATGTGGCAAATTTACAAAAATTGTCAGCCACTTGCAAGTTTGGACAGTTTCTGGAAGAAGGTCTACGTGATAGATTCGTGTGTGGAGTAAGAAGCACCGAGTTAAGAGGTTGCCTGTTAACTGCTGCCCATTCTAGAGAATTAACCCTTGCACTGGCTGTGGAGATTGGTTTGGCATATGAAGTAACTGTTAAGACTGTTAAGAGCTCGCAACAGTTTTCCCAGAGGACTTTCAAAACGCACGTTGTAGAAAAGAAGGTGGTGGCAAATTGAACGTGAAAAAATGCTAAACCGTGCTACAGATGTAATGGAAGTGGACATAAACCTGAATTTTGCCGTTTCAAGTATGTGGAGTGCCACAAGTGTGGCAAGCGGGGACATATCCCCGCCTGCCAAGTGGAACAAGCACCTGGACACCTCTCTGTTGCTGAATGCTGGTGCGCCTGATCCGAGAGTCTTGAGCAATAGTGAAAGTTATGCGGAGACGTTACGGCGACGACACGAAAGTGAATGCAACATCCGCTTGCCACAGTCTGACCCTGGTACACACGTCCAGCTGGCAGAGTTTTCAGTGACAGTGACATAAAAGGGACAGAATTGTTTGCTATTGATTCAAATGTAATCAAGTAGACAAACCATACAAAGTTTATGTTAGGATAAATGATCTGCGGGTGAAATAGATACAGTAGCGGCGGTTTCTGTGATTTAAGAAAAACTTTATTAGCACAGATTTCACAAGGTAAAGTTATCTCCTGACACATGTGCACTGAAAACATACAGTAAGGAAGCTTTGGAGCTAAAAGGGAAGATAACAGTACAAGTACAGTGTAGAGATGAAAAGCACTGCTTAGATTTGTTGGTGGTAAAAGGGGATGGGCCTTCTCTAATGGGAAGAGACTGGATTAGTCGCTTCAATCTAGATTGGTCACATGCAAGCAAACTCACTTTTGAGAAGATGCAGCAACTGTGTGACAGATATTCATCTGTTTTTCAGCCGGAATTAGGGATGCTGCAAGGCATAAGTGCAAAGCTTCATGTTGTAAAAGGTGCCATACCTAAGTTTTGTAAGCCACGCCCAGTACCTTATGCTTTGAGAGAGATGGTTGATGCGGAGTTGTCAAAACTAGAAGCTAATGGGGTAATTTCTCCTGTCAGTTATTGTGAGTGGACTGCTCCTATAGTGTGTATTTCTAAAAAGGACAATACTGTAAGGATCTGTGAAAACTACAAGGTTACTATTAACCCTTGGTTGGAAGTTGAACAGTGTTCGTTACCAGGAACTCAGAATTTGTTGACCAAATTGTCAGGGGGTCAGAGGTTTACCAAGTTGGACTTATCTCAGGCATACCAACAAGTACCGCTTGAGGAAAATTCCAAATGATACCTGACCATTAACACACAAAAGGGGTTATACCTTTAACAGATTACCGTATGGGGTGTCTAGCGCACCTGCGATTTTTCAGAAAATTATGGATCAGGTATTGCAAGGTGTAGAGGGTGTAAACTGTTACCTTGATGATATTTTGATCACAGGAAGTGACACAACAGCATATAGATGCTTTAAGCTGCGGTCACACTTGACTTTTTTTCCCATAGACTTCCATTCATACGCACGCGAATGCATCAGACCAGAAACGCAAGGTCATGCGTCAAGTTTCGCATGTTGCTGCAGTGCAAAGTTCAAGCTTGGTGAACTCTGACCTGCGAAATCGCATCACTTGACTGCGTAAAACCAATTGAGGATTAAACATGACCTCTCTGGACAGAAATTTAAAACATGGAGCAATCATTTTGTTTAACCCCGCCCCTTTTCGCAGCGCAGCATGACAGAATTTCGCACACACAAAGCCCGGTGTGACCGTAGCTTTAGAAGGAGTTCTAAAGAGACTGCAAGCTTACAATCTTAAAGCATGCTTTTTTCCAGAGTAGTGTCTCATATTTAGGACATATCATTGATGTTGAAGGTATTCATCCAATGAAGTAAAAAAACAAATGCTATTGAAAATGCCCCGGTACCCACTAATGTAACCGAATTGAGGTCTTTTCTAGCTTTGCTAAATTATTATGGCAAATTCATTCCCAACCTTTCTACCCTCATACAACCCATGATAGAACAGTTGCATAAGGGTGTAGAATGGAAATGGTCAAAGGAATGTCAAAATGCATTCGAAAATGTAGAGACATGTAATGTCAAATCAAGTTTTGACTCATTACAATTCAACACTACCATTGCTCTTTGCTTGTGATGCATCTCCAGAAGGAGTAGGAGCTGTAATTGCACACCGAATGAATGACGAGAGTGAAAGGCCAATAGCGTTTGCCTCCAGGATGTTGACTAAAGCTGAGAAAAATTATTCTCAAATTGAAAAAGAGGCGTTAGGCTTAGTATTTGATGTGATGAAGTTCCATGATTACTTGTTTGGGAGACTTTTTGTTCTGATCACAGATCATAAGCTTTTGTTGATAATACTAGGTCCAAAGACTGGAGTGCGTACTCTGGTGACTGCTAGAATGCAGAGATGGTCTCTGATTTTATCTGCATACCAGTATGAAATCCAGTACAAAAGGTCTGAACAGCATGGAAACGCTTATGCTTTATCTAGATTGCCTGTAAAAGGGGACAATTCTATGCATTCCAGTGCAATTTACAGAATTTCGTATTTGGAGAAACTGCCTGTTACTGAAAAAGAAATTGTACATGAAGCAGAAGATGATTCTGTTTTAAGAAGGATGAAACATTTAATGAATGGATGGCCACAATACATAAAGGATGATGCCCTAAAGCCCTATTTTTCTAAAAGGATTGAATTGTCAACAGCATGTCAACAGCAGCGTAGTATGCCTTGTACTGTGCTTGTGCATACATGGAAATGGGCATCAGGTCCGTGGGAGAGAATTCATCTAGATTTTGCAGAGGATCATCAGCAGATGTTTCTTTTAGTGATGGATGCCTATGCTAGATAGCCTAAAATCATTCCCATGAAAACAACCACGTCAGCTAAGACTATTGCGGTGTTGATGGATTTGTTTTCGTCCTATGGTATTGCGCAGGAAGTTATTATGGATAATGGACCACAATTTACGTCCCAAGAATTTGAAAAGTTTTTACAGTTGCATGGGGTTAAGCATGTTAAATCGCCTGTGTACCATCCAGCATCAATTGTGTTAGAGAGCTTAGCTTTTTTTTTTTTTTTTTTTTTTTAAGTTTTGTGGTAAAGGAAAATTGTGAAGATTTGAAGTTACAGGGGAGGAGCTTTGGTGTTTGTTCACAAAATAAGAATTAATAAAGAAAAGAGAAAGTGCATTATTATTGTTTATTATGCTAAATGCTACTGTTGCTGTAGTTATTTTTCAAGTTCAGCTGTAATTGTGTGTGTTCTGTACAAATGCCTGTGATTGATTGTATACAGGGGGCGCTGCTGGGTTATAGCAGAGAAAAAAAGAAAAAAGCAGGTAAAGAGAGATCTGTAAGAGATTGCAGAATGAGATCAGTACCATGCTGCTGTAAAACCACTAAAGAATAATAAAATCCTTTTTGCTTTGTTCAAAATGTTCTAGTGCCGTGTTTCAGTAAAGATCCAATGTATTTCCACTACTGGACACAACAGCCTTTTTACAAATAAAATTTGTGTTGGCCTTAAAGTTCAGTTTATCATCTAGGATGGTGCCCAGGTATTTATACTCACTCATTATCTCAACAATAGTACCGTTTATAGTAGTAGTAATAGCATTAGAAATAAAGTTTGGTGAAAATCAATAAGCATCTCTTTAGTTTTTAAGATATTAAGTTGTAAATATGAGTCTTTGCACCAAGCAATAAAGTTGTCCAATACTGGGCCATGACCCTCCTCATGATCATGACAATAACAGAAATAATCAGCATACTTAATTATATACCTTGATTTAAATTTACTCTGACAGTCATTGGTGTAAAGTACAAACAATAGTGGTGACAAAACACATCCCTGCAGAGAACTTGTTGAGCATAAAATTGAGTTAGACAGTGTGTACAGTTAAAAGCTGAAAAGAAATCCACAAAGCATAGTCACACATGAGTTTTGTCATTCTCCACGTGACCCGTCACAAAGTTCAGTAATGTTGTTGTGGAATCCTCAACCCCTTTGGTGACTGATCAGCAAATTGAAGAGGGTCGATCATGTTCCGAGTCATGTGCTGTAAGTTCCTCTTAACAATGCGCTCAAAACATTTCATTACCAATAGAGGAGAAGAATTCCAGAGCTCATCATCTGGTCACTGGGGTACCTCAGGGATCTCTTCTTGGCCCCCTTCTATTTTCTATTTACACCACATTACTACACCACATCGTCCAATCACTATATTATACATATATATATATATATATATATATAGTTAAATATATATTTACTATTTTCCATGATAACTACTAATACAAATCAGCATTTGGTACATACTTTCAGTATTATCTTTACTTGAACTGACCCGATCTAATCCTGTTTACATGAAATGAGCCTGCTGCGAGCATTTGAGCTTGCTTGTGCTATGACAACAACTCTTGCATGTATTTTGAAGAACGAAACGATTCTGGATCATGTCAAATTGTCAATAACCAAATCCAGCTAACTGAGTAATCCACGTACAAAAGAATGGACCCCAGTTTTATTACTGTTTATTTTTCTTTTTGGCTTCTTTTTTTAACTTTCCCACTTTCTGGAACGTTCTACTGGACAAACTGGTAACAGTAAAAAGCCATCCATACGGATCAGCGTCAGCTGGTAAGCCTGAAAAGCAACAGTATCATCCCGCCCCTGTAGCATTCGTTTTAAAAGACGTTCCTCTGGCTACATAACTTGTGATCTCCAGAAATGTATATAGGGCTACATTTTCAGAATGAGCTTATGTTATATTTTTAATGGTTAACTTCATAATTAAATCACATTCACAAAATAAAGTAGGCTGAATCTGGCACTAACAATGTTTGATTCTCTCTGATTGCTTTTTTGATATTCACACCACCGTGCGACTGTCACTGGCCTGAATGCATAGATATATATACTAGATATGCTACGGACCCTGAGCATAGCATTACATTACATTACCGCTGCCACATTTGTACAGTGCTCCCAGGACAAATGTCATTCAACCACCTATCTAAACTAAGCCAATCTGAAGATGCTGGACTTTAAGCGCTCTGTAGTAACGAGAAAACAAAGCACAAAGGCATCACATTTATTGGTAAGAATTTGTTTTTTTAACGTTTTTGTATGTTACAAACTTTGTGCTAAACAAGTAATGATGATAATACAGTTTCTTACTGCCCTTCTTAAGGCAAAGTAGCACCACTCGCACTCAATACTAGGCTTATGCTAGTTTTGTTGAATAAAATCAGCAAACAATGTAAATGAATATGACAACAAGATGCTGCTGCTAGAACTTGTATTATTGTTGGCTAAGTGAACGAGTTGTTCATAACAGATTCATTCACAAACAAATCGCTCTCTTTGTTAGAATGAGAAGTGAAAGCGTGAGAGGGGGTGTGTTTCAAGACATGGATTAGGTCAAATTTAACAGGTAGGGAGGATAATACATTCCCATGCACACAAACAACACAACACATGCTCTTTCGGCAATGCCTGTGCAGTAACTTATCTATTGATGTAGTAAAGTGATGTAAAATTAGAATTTTCATAATTTAAAAAATATATTTGCATCTGATCACCGGGAAAACTCCGATTATAGATATATGTATATACAGTTGAAGTCAGAATTATTAGCCCCCTGAATTATGAGCACCTCTGTTTATTTTTTCCCCAATTTCTGTTTAACATAGAGAAAATATTTTTTCAACACATTGATAAAGATAATAGTTTTAATAACTCATTTCTAATAACTGATTTATTTTATCTTTGCCATGATGACAGTAAATAATATTTAACTAGATATTTTCAAGACACTTCTATACAGCTTAAAGTGACATTTAAAGGCTTAACTAGGTCAATTATGTTAACTAGGCAGGTTAGGGTAATTAGGCAAGTTATTGTATAATGATGGGTTGTTCTGTAGACTATCGAAAAAAATATAGCTTAAAGGGGCTAATCATTTGACCTTAAAGGGCACATAGGTTACCCCTTTTTTCATATTTAATATGTCTTTTGTGTCCCCAGAATGTGTCTGTAAAGTTTCAGCTCAAAACACCCATCAGATTATTTATTATAGCTGTTTGAAGTGTCTATATTATAGCTGGAAAAAAGGTTTTGCTGTTTTTTTTTTACTGTCCCTTTAAGGCTAGTCCTCCCCGCCCACCGTTCCCACGTGCCTGTCAGCAATGGCCGCCCTCGGCTGCCTCAGGAAGCAGATCTCACATAACGTGTGTAAAAAATACTACAGTAAGAACTTAAACAATAAGTATTTGATGCATTTTTTTGGATTTGCAACAATGAGTCACACACAATGTCATTACAAAGTTCACGCACACACACAGCAAGGACACAAACACATAGCGCACATCCATACACACACACAAACGTAGCGCTGACATACACAACACATAGCTCAGACGTGGACACACACACACACACTTAGCTCAGACACGCAGACACCACACACACACACACACACACACACCCACACACACACACACACACACACACAGAGAGAGAGAGAGCGCGCGTTAAGCTTTGCACTCGTTTTGCACGATACTGGTAATGTCCACTGCTGTATGGATATCTCTTATATTAATGTATATTAATAACCGGGATTGAAGCGTCTTCCTTTATAATTGTTCTGACACACGGCTGTGCTGATTAAGTGCATCTAAAGTGAATCGCTGTAATTCATTACACACATGCTCTGTTTTAAAACATTTTAAACTTGTGAAACTCACTCTTGATCACATTTGATGATGATTGATGATTCTAGCGAACTGAACACACCTATTATTCCCGGCTGCTTTGCGCTCGTCCTGTCTTGATTGTATTATTATACACGTGACTACCGGACATGTTAATGCGCGCAGCTGTCAATCAATATTAGTGGCGGGGGGACCGCTCTCCTTCATAAAGTTGCGGTCAATCTGAAAACAGCTCCAATTTGTCCACCATTTTTATGTTGTTAAATTTGAAAAAAAAGGACTGGGTGTGTTTATTTTCACCCCAATATGACAGTTTATACACTATACTTACACACATTTCTGTCTAAACAGCTTGAAAAGTAAATTTATCACCATAGGTGCCCTTTAAAATTATTATTTTTTAAATTAAAAATTGCTTTTGTTCTGGCCTCAGACAGTGCCACCTGCTGTTGGAAAAATTGCCTAACCTGAATTCAACGATTTATAAATTGTAAATTACACTATTTTTCTACTATAAAATATTACACTATGATTGAATACATTATTATATAAATATTAAACATACTAGATTATGATTTAATGCATTAAGTCTGTTGTATTTTAATTAACTGTATTTGTAAATAGATATTGTTCAGTTACTTAAATATTTTCAGTCATTTATTGTTTTTGTTGTTGTTTTTTGTTTTTAAATCATTAAGGATTTATCAAACTCTTTAGTATTGAGTTGAGGGAATGAACATTATCTCTTTATTCACATACAATAAATGATAGTACTCTGAGTAATTTTCTCACACCAAACTTTATTTTTTTATAAATATTCATGAGGTCCTACAAGTCATCGAGCTGTAAAAAATGCAGAGAAAAATTGTGAAAAACAATACTTGGATTAATAATGTATTTATTACGTATAAAATAAAATGCTTTACATTCTTGTTTGGCAGATTTTTCATTTCTCGAGCAATTCTTCTGTTAAATTCCTCAACTTCACTCAAAAAAATAAATGCTGTTGTCAGAAATTGTGTTTAACATAAAAACTTAACAGCTTTTGTACAAAAAAATGTAAACATACCTTGCGTGATAAATGGGGCCCTGGAGGAAGACATCTTCAGCCTCCTGCCAAGACAAGCCTTGTAACTCGGAAATGCCATGAGCTATGGCCTGTACAAACATACAGATAAACCAATTAATAAAATAAAACACACACTGCAGAACATAAGCATGCTCATGTACATACATGTTTTGTGATTACCTCTGGGAGGAGACATCCACAAATGAACTCCACCTCATCATTGTAGGTCAGCTGGGTTTGGGTTCTATTAAGAACTCCTCTCATGTAGTTACAAAGGGCTGACAGGGACTGCTCATTCTCAATGTAGACAGGCAGCTGAGCACGGGGTTTTAGGGGAAACCAGTTTGACCTTTTCCCACCAAGTATATCCTTTGGGCCATAGAAGGAAATTATATTTCATATGTAAATGCACAAGTCAATAATTACATTTGGCAAATATTAGTTAAATTGTCACTTGGCTATTGAAGTCAACTATACTCAGATTCTGGAGGAGTAATTTAAAGTGAAACCATCTATACCACCAAATGCTGCTCTGCTGATTCTGATGTGAGAATTAAGTCCACTAATGCTTTGTCATTCCTTTCCCTTTCATGAACTGCTTGGACATGTGCCGGAGAGAGGCACATGTGGGCGGGCAGAGATGTGGCAAAAGTTGTGGTGGCTTTAGTGTGAGGGGTTGGTGGTTTTGTTTTTGTTTGCAGAGTCCTAAATGTTTAACAAAATCAGGTTTTCTTAAAATGGTTGATTTGCAGAAGAGGCAGTGATAATGTGGCTGACTTCTGCAGAGGCGTCCACATCTGTGTATTGTAAATTCTGAAAAAAAAGCAGTATAAGATTGCACTTTAAGTTTTCTTACAATTTTTCACTATAATAAGATGTACATTTTCAAATATTACCTTCATGCTGGACTGATCTATTAAAATGTGCCTGCAGATGTGATTGCACTTTTTTTAATCGTGTTGGATGGAAAACCGAGGCATCACAAATGGACAATGAAAATATGTGCAGCATTTGGTGCACTGTACAGGTACTGGCAGAGACCCCCCTTTTTGAATTGTAATATCCATCTAGGAAAAAAATACACAAGTCACAAGCAAATTATATTTGTTTTAACCTAAGAGAGCTCACATTGTAAATGTTATGCAGATTAATTGATATTTTGATTTCCAGAGATCTTATTTACAATTGTTAAACTGTTTTTGTGTTACTGTTATTGTCTGTACCACTTTCAGACAGATAATACAGTAATACGTTCAGTAGACCTACATAGCACTTTAATATGTTACAATTAATAATTGCTTTATATACACAATACATTTTATTTTAACATTTTACTTTAAAGTTTTTTATTTGGCCAGAAATCATTGCTAGAAAAGTGTCCCAGAATGGTACAATAACAGAAAATAAGAGCACGCTGTAAATATCAAAAATAATCTTTTGACTAATTCAAATCAAACACTGAAATATTGTTTGTTAGTGTAATATGTCACATTGATTTATGCCATATAAAACCTGCTAATTTCAAGAATCGCTTTAATAAAATGAATAACCTTACTCACGTGTCCGATGTTGCTACTTCCTAGAAAGTGCTGGTCTGAGCGTGGGTCTCGATACCTGCCGCTTCACCCAACCCAACAGCAGTGGTAATGTCTGAGAAAATGATAGGTCTGGAAGTGCTGGTCTGAGCGTGCAGATCTGAGCGTGCGGTTGGGTCTCCGGGCCTGCAGCTTCACCCTACTCAATAATTCTGACTTCAACTGTATGTATCTCTGGCTCTGGATGGCCAGTCCTTCACTGCACTTTGGTCCCACATTCATTTCAAAGGAGCCCTACCCTGTACTAAAATGGCGGCTCTATTGACGCATTCCTTCCAGTAGACAGCAATAGCATAGGCGACATCTAATGTAAATATCTATGGCATAAACGAACACTAATTTCACAAATTGACCAATTTTGCTAGAAGAGGGTGGTACAATGATTAATAGATGAGCTGCTAGTATAGGCTATTTCCATCCCTGAGACTGACTGGTCTATTTTTGACACCCCAAGTGTTTGGTACACCCATTTACTGTGGAGTCAGCTGTGTCAGATGGACAGAATGTAATGCGAGATGAGATTTGAATGTACCTCGTCGCTTTACTTTGCCCAGACAACATGCAGTCAAGCTACAGAATCTCTTACTAATAGCCCAGCCTGAGTGCCTGTCCACACTTTTCCATTTCTGTTTTGAGGAACATTTAACAACATCAAACATTTGCTGTGAGCTCCCTTGGATTTTGTATTTGTCTTTTTTTTTTTTTTTTGGCCTCTGTGTTATTGGTCCTGTGTGATATTTATAGACCCCTCCACATCACCAGAGCAAACCGGTAAGACTCAAAGTTAAGGAACTGGAAAGTTTTTTTTACTTTTAATTTAGTTGTTGCTTTGACAAAAGATATTTATTGTGTTTAGCCTATAGGCTGCACAGCTATAATTGTATACATAATATGTTGACATGCTTCATGGAGAGATTTATTTGTTTATTTGTTGTTTGTTTGTCTGCTTGAAACATTAGAGTAGCATGAAAAATCCACTCTTATCATGGAGTTTATCCCAGTTGGTTGTGAATGGAACAACATGATAGAAAAATTTATCTAGATTAATACATATATTGATGGTAATTTCGCTATTTCCTCTGGAATCTTCAATGTTTATTGATTCCTAAGTGATTTGTTAGAAATAAACCAGACTGTTCTTATATAAGAACACAGTATAAAATTCTACTGATAAGTATAAATATCAGTTTAAATTAATTTATTAGAATTTTTTGTTTATTTAATATGACAATAATAATAAAAATATATAATAATAATTATTATTTGAAGGGGGCTGCACTGGCGCAGTGGGTAGCACATTCACCTCACAGCAAGAAGGTCGCTGGTTCGAGCCTCAGCTGCATCAGTTGGCATTTCTGTGTGGAGTTTGCATGTTCTCCTCATGTTCGCGTGGGTTTCATCCGCGTGCTCCGGTTTCCCCCACAGTCCAAAGACATGTGGTATTGGTGAATTGGGTAGGCTTAATTGTCTGTAGTGTATGTGTGTGAATGAGTATGTATGGATGTTTCCCAGTGATGGGTTGCAGCTGGAAGGGCATCCACTGCGTAAAACATATGCTGGATAAGTTGGCGGTTCATTCCGCTGTGGTCAGATCAATAAAGGGACTAAGCCGAAAAAAAATATAATTTGAAGGCCACTTTACAATCCAAAATTTGGTGAAAGATTTATCCTACCTGTTGGTTGGTTTCTTAATGCAACACAGAATGCACAAGCAAATTAGCTTAAGAGATGCTCATGTTTCATTGCTTTACTTTACCAATGAAAGTAAAGGGGTTAGACTCATGACATTTCTATATGTCATGTCTTCATATGTCTACATTCATTCATTTTCTTTTTGGCTTAGTCCCTTTATTAATCAGGGGTCGCCACAGCGGAATGAACCGCCAACTTATCCAGCATATGTTTTACGCAACGGATGCCCTTCCAGCAGCAAACCATCATGGGGAAACACCAATACACACTCATTCACACACACACACACACTACAGACAATTTTAGCTTTCCCAATTCACCTATTGTGCATGTCTTTAGACTTATGAAAACCGGAGGAAACCCACGTGAACAAAAGGAGAACATACAAACTCCACACAGAAATACCAAGTGACCCAGCCGAGGCCTGAACCATAATCTTCTTGCTGTGATGTCACAGGTCTACCCACTGTGCCGTCTGCTATAGTTCAGTATTTTGTTATTGCAAACCTTGCTCAAGTAAAGCAGAAAACATAATAATAATAATAAATAATAATATGATTTATTTATAGCACCTGGCTGCTGTGAAGTGAGAGAGTGAGTTCAGAATCAGAATCAGAAAGAGCTGTATTGCCAGGTATGTTCACACATACTAGGAATTTGTTTTCGTGACAGCTTCTACAGTGCAACACATTTACAGAGACAGGACAAAAACAGATAATGTACACATGTAAGGTGTGTTGTTAAATAAGTGTATATGTGTATAAAAGTATAGCAAGTAGTGATGTTGGTTCCACAATTATTGTCATCAAGTGTTCATGAGATGGATTGCCTGAGGGAAGAAACTGTTTCTGTGTCGGCTGTTCTGGTGCGCAGTGCTCTGTAGCGTCGACCAAAAGGTAAAAGTTCAAAGAGGCAGTGTGCTGGGTGTGAGGGGTCCAGAGTGATTTTGGCAGCCCTTCTGCTCGCTCTGGATAAGTACAGTTCTTGGGGAGTAGGAAGGGTTGTACCAGTAATTCGCTTAGCAGTCCGAACTATTCGACGTAGTCTTTGGAGGTCGTATTTAGTAGCTGAGCTAAACCAGACAGTTATTGATGTGCAGATGACTGATTCAATGATGGAGGTGTAGAACTGTTGGTTAAACTTCCTCAGCTGACAAAAAAGTACAGCCTCTGTTGAGCTTTTTTGACAATGGAGTCAATGTGAGTGTCCCACTTCAGGTCCTGAGAGATGGTGGTTCCCAGGAACCTGAATGACTCCACTGCTGCCACAATGCTGTCCATGATGCTCAGTGGGGGGAGAGCAGGGGGGTTTCTCCTGAAGTCCACTCTCATCTCTACTGTTTTGAGCGTGTTGAGCTCCAGGTTGTTGTGGCTACACCAGACAGCCAACTCCTTAACCTCCTGTCTGTAAGCAGACTCGTCACCGTCCTGAATGAGGCCGATAAGTGTGACGTCATCTGCAAACTTCAAGAACTTCACAGAGGAGTCTTTGATGTGCAGTCATTCGTGTACAGGGAGAAGAGCATGGGGAGAGGACACCCCCTGGGGGGCGCCAGTGCTGATTGTGCGGATGCTAGATGAGAATTTTCCCAGCTTCACCAGCTGCTGCCTGTCCGTTAGGAAGCTGTTGATCCACTGACAGACAGTGGGCACAGAGAGCTGAGTTAATTTGGGCAGGAGAAGTTTTGGGATGATAGTGTTAAACGCCGAGCTGAAGTCAAAACAAGATCCTCACATAGGTCCCTGGTCTGTCTAGGTGTTGCAGAGCATAATGCAGTCCCATATTTACTGCATCATCCACAGACCTGTTTGCTCTGTAGGCAAACTGAAGAGAGTCCAGTGAGGGTTCAGTGATGTCCTTCAGGTAGGCCAGCATCAGTTTTTCAAAGGACTTCATGACCACAGATGTTAGTGCCACCGGTCTGTAGTCATTTAGTCCTGTAAGTTTGGGTTTCTTTGGGATGGGATGATGGTAGAGCGTTTGAGGCAGGAGGGCACTTCACACAGCTCCAGTGATCTGTTGAAGATCAGGGTGAAGATGGGGGCCAGTTGGTCAGCACAGGATTTTAAACAGGCTGTGTTATAAAATCTGGGCCTGGTGCTTTTTCCTCTTCTGTTTCCGGAAGACCTGGTGCACCTCATCTTCTTTAAACTATAGGGCAGGTATGAGGGAGGCGGGGGGTGGTGGAGGTGTTAATGGTGGCGTGAAGAGCAGTTCAGAGTGGGTGTGGGGGGTTTCTCAAACCGGCAGTAAAACTCATTCAGGTCGTTTGCAAGTCGTTCATTGTCTACAGTGCTGGGGGATGGTGTCTTGTAGTTTGTGATGTTTTTCAAACTTTTCCACACAGATGCTGAGTCGCTGGAAGAGAACTGACTCCTTAGTTTGTCAGAATAGTTCCTTTTTGCGACTCTGACCTGCTTATACAAGGCCCTATCCCCATTCCTGTAAGCAACCACCTTGGCCTGACGTAGCTGTCTGAGTTTTACAGTGAACCATGGTTTGTCATTGTTGTATGTGAGTTGAGTCCTGGTAGGAATGCACACGTCTTCACAGAAACTGATATAAGATGTTACAGTCTTTGTGAGCTCATCCAGATCGTTTGCAGCAGCTTTAAAAACACTCCAGTCAGTGAGGTCGAAACAGGCTTGTAGATCCTGCTCTGTTTCATTAGTCAATCTTTTCACAGATCTTAATACAGGTTTGGCTGTTTTCAGTTTCTGCCTGTAGGTTGGAATGAGATGAATCTCAAACAATGGTCAGAGTGTCCCAAAGCTGCTCGTTGGACGGAGCGGTATGCATCCTTTATTGTGGTATAGCAGTGATCCAGAATATTGCTGTCTCTTGTGGGACATGTAACATGCTGTCTATATTTTGGCAGTTCACGGGACAGTTTTGCTTTGTTAAAATCCCCGAGAATGATTAAAACAGAGTCCGGGTGTTGTTGCTCTAACACCGTGATCTGATCAGCTAGTTTCTGTATCGCCAGGCTTGCGTGCGCGAACGGAGGAATGTAAACACTGACGAGGATGAACGAGCAGAACTCGCGCGGGGAGTAAAAGGCTTACAGTTAATAAACAGTGCTTCGAGATCTGGACAGCACATCTTCTTTAAAACTGTTACATCTGTACACCACCTTTCATTGATGTAAAAGCACGTCCCGCCACCGCGTGATTTCCGCTTGCGTTGATTCTTCGTCGCGATCCGCTCTGAACAGCTGATAGCCCGGTAGGTGAAGCGCTTTGTCCGGTATGGTGTCGTTCAGCCAGGTGAAACACAGCAGCTGAATGCAGAAAATCCCTGTTTGTCTGAGAGAGCAGAATGAGTTCGTCTATTTTGTTGGGTAGAGAGCGAAGATTTGCTAGATGGATGCTAGGCAGCGCGGTCCGAAATCCGCGCTGTCTGAGTTTCACCACGCACCTGCACGCTTTCCTCGTCTGCGCGCTTGAAAGCGTTTGAGTAGCACCGCGGCTCCGCCGACTACAATGTCCAACAGAACATCAGATAAATCCAGGTATGGAAAAATATTCGGTGGTGTATGTGCCCGAATGTCCAACAATTCGTCTCTGGTGAAACGAATTGTAGGAATATGACTCGAGACAGGACAAACTAACAAAAACACAAACACTACCGCGGAGTACGACACGGAGGCTGCCATCGTCATCGGCGCCAGTTTGAAGTCATCGGCGCCAGTTTGAAGTCAGTTTGAAGACTACAGTTGAAGTCAGAATTATTAGCCCCACTATTTATTTTTTTCCCCAATTTTCTGTTTAACGGAGAGGATTTCTTCAACACATTTCTAAACATCATAGTTTTAATAGCTCATTTCTAATGACCGATTTCTGTTATCTTTGCCATGATGACAGTAAATAATATTTTACTAGATATTTTTCAAGACACTTTTATTCCGCTTAAAGTGATATTTAAAGGCTTAACTAGGTTAACTAAGCAGGTTAGGGTAAATAGGGAAGTTATTGTATAATGATGTTTTGTTCTGTAGACTATCGAAAAAAATATAGATTAATGGGGCTAATAATTTTGAACTTAAAATCGTTTTATCGTTTTTGCCAAAAAAACAAATATTATCAGACATACTGTGAAAATTTGCTTTGTTAAACATCATTTGCGAAAAACTTAAAAAAGAAAAAAAAAAAATCAAAGGGTGACTAATAATTCTGACTTCAACTGTATATAGTGTCTTACCAAGGCGCAAGGACAAAAGAAGATCAGAAAAAAGATGTATATTTTTTATTTTAATGCATTTATTTATTTGTGATTGATGTTCATTTGCAGCTTTATTGCAGCTGTAAAGGGCTTTCCCCTTCATAAGGGAATTTCTACGTTTGTCCGTATAAACAGACTTTGGAGTAATTTAGACGACCAATCACTTCTGAAGATATGAAAACAGGCCAATGAAATGCCAATTGAATTGGCAGAGCTTAGCTCCACAGCTGAAACTGATTAGCCAATTAGGGCTATATCAATCAGCTGCTGGAGCCAGCTCATCAGAATTGTTGCTTCAGAACCGATCTGAGACTGAAGAACCCTTCTGCTGAGCTGACTTCCAACGCTGAAAAAACATTCCCTTCACCAGTGCGGGGTAAGACGTTTTAGCGGCGGTCGAGCTGGGTTTCCCATCCCCTTGGCGTTTCGCTGGTGATCTAAAAGAGCAGTTTCTACAAAGAGCAGAATTCCCTAAGAGAGCACACAGTCGTGTAACATGTATTTTCCGGATGCGGTGGTTTCCTCACCCCGGATGACAGGCACGAGTACTGCTTGACATGCTTAGGGGTCCAACATGTTGATGCGGTGCTCGCGGACAGTTCTTGCCTGCATTGCAATGGCTTAACTGTTGTGCAACTGAGGTCGCGGCGAGCTCTTTTATTACGGCAAGTCACCCCTGCTGCTCCCCGCCAAGCGGTTAGCACTGGAGCAGGCCTGAGGGTTACAGTGGGGGCTATTTCGTTGCCTTCAGGCCCAAGGACCCTCACTCCTCGTCAGTGCGCTCTGTCTCTGCTTCGAGTGCGAGCGCTGGTGCATCCTCTGGGTTGGCCGTACTTTCATTAGATGCCTCCGGGGACCTGATGTCCATCGCTGCATCGGAGGGTGGGTTGACATGCTCCGATAAAGATCCAACCCCCTGCCACCCTCCGGAGTTGTCAGTGTGGTTTCGGATCTGGAATCGGACGTTAGCCGTGTTATCCCGGCTGCTTCGGCCATGGGACTGGAGATGGCTTGTCCCCCAGAACCGCGGCCAGACCACTTAGACGGGTGGTACGTGGGGGTGAAGAAGAAGGTGAAGCCTTCTAGACCCCCCGTCCCCTTCTTCCCTGAGTTACACAGAGAGCTCATGCAGAAATGGAGGGCACATTTTTCAGCCCAGTCCTTCAGCGCTCCCGCTCTCACCTCCCTCTACGACGGAGCAGCTAGGGGATGTGAGGCGATTTCCCCAGGTGGAGCGTGCTATCGCGGTCAATCTCTGTCTGCAGAGTCGCTCCACTTGAAGAGATTCGCCCAAACTCCCTTCCAAAGCGTGCAGGTTATCTGAGTCTCTCACGACTAGAGCCTACACTGCTGCGGGCCAGGCCGCCTCCGCTCTGCATGCTATGGCCACCTATCAACGCTACCAAGCAGAGAAGCTGGCCGAGATGGCAGGAGGGCGGTTCTCCCCCAGGCTTGCTGCATGAGCTCTGCACGGCAACCGATTATGCTCTCATGACCACCAAATCAGCTGCTTGTGCCCTGGGGAAGGCGATGGCCATGTTAGTGGCCCAGTAACTCCACCTCTGGCTGAGCTTGGCCGATATGACGGACGTTGACAAAGCTTGCTTTCTTAACACTCCCATATCCCAGGCTGGCCTGTTCGGCGACACCATTGGGAGTTCACCCAGGAAATCTCCGCGGTGAAAGAGCAGTTCAAGGCGATGGGTGAAATCCTCTATCAGCAGGCTCAGAAAACTGCTCCTCCCGCTGCCCCTTCCGCTGCTGCGGCTCCTAACCGAGGGCATCCACCCACGTCTTCACATCTGCTCCGCTTCCGCTGCCCGCTCCAACGGCCAAGCGGCAACGCCGAGCCTCCCGTGGAACTACGACGCCCCCACCCCAGGGCACTGCTAAGTTCAGTAAACAGACTGCGAAGTGTCCCTGGGACGGGCCATTCAGAGAAGAGGGGGACCTGCTCTTTCCTCGTGGGGGCCGAGAATTATTCACATCAGTCCACAACGACTGTAAACTCATCGCTGCCGGCCTCCGGGCTGGTGGCAACCAAATTTCAAAGAGCAGTTTCCCTCTCTCTCCGGATGCGCCAAACCCGAGCACAGCCAAGTCTGGGACACTCCGCCTTCCAGCTGCCAGCGCAGGGACCTTGCCCTCAGGCCCTCAGAGTGCAGCAGAACGAACCCTTCTCTCACTTCTGCCTCACGTGGTATCAGGGAGGAAGGTAAGAGAAATTCTCTTATTTTCAGCTCTTACTCAGGACGCACCGCTTCCTGGGATGAGCAACTCCCATCCCAAGCTGCACCTTCCGCTGGCACGTCAGCGATCACTCCGATGGTGTCATTAGCGCAACACTCTGCCGGCCTGGTTAGCGCTGCCCAGCGCGTCGCGGTGGCTCATACGGACGGTCAGACTCGGCTATACGATTCAGTTCCTATTCGCCCTCCCAAGTTCACGGGTGTCCTTTTCACGAGGGCTATCCCAGAGAGCGCCCCTGTCTTGCGAGAGGAGATGGCTGTCCTCCTGGTGAAGGATGCAATATGGGTTGAAGTCCGGGTATAACAGCCCGTATTCATCGTGCTCAAAAAGAGCAGGGGGTTAAGACCAATCCTAGATTTGTGCAGACTGAACTGTCATTTACACTAATGCCTTTCAGAATGCTTACGCAGAAACGCTTGCTTCAGAGCGTCCATCCACAGGATTGGTTTGGCAGCCATAGACCTAAAGGACGCGTATTTTCACGTCTCTATTCTTCCATGCCACCGCCCTTTCTCCGGTTTGCGTTCAAAGGACGAGCGTGGCAGTACAAAGTCCTCCCCTTCGGGGTCTCTCTGTCTCCGCGAGTTTTACCAAGCTCACGGAGATGGCTCGACTGGCTCATTCTAGCCTCCTCTCACGATCAGTTGATTATGCACAGAGTCAAAGTGCTTCGGCACTTCGACCAGTTGGGGTTTCAGGTCAACCGAGAGAAGAGAAAACTTTGCCCTGTGCAGAGGATCTCTTATCTCGGGCTGGAGCTGGAATTCGGATCGCATGGTTGCGCGCCTCTCAAAGGAGCGCGCCAGGCTAATGCTTTCCTGTGTAAACGAGCTCCACAGAAGATAGTGGTCTGACTGAAATATTCAGAGGCCCCTGGGCCATATGGCATCCGCAGCCGCGGTCGCGCCTCTCGGTTTGCTTTATAGAGACCACTTCAGCGTTGGCTTTGCGATCGGGTCCCCCAGACGTTCTATGGGCCCCTAGAGCTAGCATCCAGGCATGTTGTCGTAACGACAGATGCCTCCAGCACGGGCCGGAACCCGCCTGCATTGGCTATCGACTGCCTGGAGCTGTTGGCAGTGTATCTGGCTCTCCGCCGTTTTTTTTCCGGTGCTGGAGCAGAAACACGTGCTGGTCAGGACGGACAGCACGGCGACGGTGGCTTATATCAACTGTATGGGGGTATACGCTCTCGCTGCATGTCTTCGCTCGCTCGCCGTTTGCTCCTTTGGAGTCACACGCAGCTGAAATCTCTTTTTGGTGCATTCACCCTCCTCTCTCAGGGACCAGGGCACCATCTGGCACCCATGCCCAGATCTCTGGAACCTCCCACGTTGTGGTCCATAGACGAGCGTGGAAGACTTAGGTGACTTACCACCTGCAGTAGACTTAGGTGACTTACCACCCGCAGTACTTAACAACCATCACTCAGGCTAGAGCACCCTCTATGAGGCATGCCTATGCCCTGAAGTGGAAGTCTATTCTCTGAGTGGTGCGCTTCTCCCCAAAAAGACCCCCGAACTTGCTAGATTAGCATGGTGTTATCCTTCCTCAGGATAAGCTGGAGCGTAGGCTGTCACCCCTCCACACTGAAGGTTTTACGTGGCCTGCGATCTCCGCTCATCATGACGCGGTGGATGGCAACACGCTTGGGAAGCATGATCTAATCATCCGATTCCTCAGAGGTGCCTGCGGAGGAGGCAGGCCCAGCCCACTCCCGGCTTTGTCCCGTTCGCGCTTTGCGCCTTTACTTGGAACGAGCGCAAAATGTAAGATCATGTGAACAGCTCTTTATCTGTACGGTGGTCGGCAGAAGGGAAGGGCCGTATCAAAATAGTTGGGCCCACTGGTTTAGTTTGATGCCATCGCCCTTGCTTATCAATGCCAGTGCGAGCCGCGCCCCCCTAACGCGAGAGCGCACTCTACTAGAGGTGTCACTTCCTTATGGGCGTTAGCACGCGGCGCCTCTCTCACAGATATCTGCAGAGCTGCGGGTTGGGCGACACCTAACACGTTCGCGAGGTCCTATAACCTTCGAGTGGAGCCAGTTTCCTCCTGGTTATTGGGTAATCCCATCAATCGGGGAGGAATTAAGCTCGGTGTCACAAACGCTTGCTGCGTGGCTCTCTAAACCTGGAGATGCATGTGCTTTTCCTACTCTACTAGTAAGTTCCCCTTCTCAGGCGAAACCCTAGAGAATTCCACCGAGGCCCCCAGCATCGACTCGCGGAGGAGTCGAGTGCATAGCTCAGTGTGCGGTTAGTATGCCCATTTGGTCTACACTCATATTGAGGTATCGGTGCCAGCTATGTGCATCCCCATTTGGTGATGCCATATGCATTATTACCACGTTGTGTTCCCCCTTATTAGGCGGTCCCGTGTCTTCCCTAAACCGGTACCAGGTTTATCATATGTAGCACTCCCCCTCATTAGAGCTAGTCCATATGTCTCTTTTCCATCAGGCCTCCCCTTCTAGGGTAGCAGGTGGTCTCGGTGTGTCTCCACTGCCACAGCACCTGAGTCTCCAGCTGGGAGCTGAGCGATCGGCTCTTCAGCAGGCAAATTCTAAAGAGCTGGCTCCAGCAGCTGACTGATATAGCTCTAATTGGCTCATCAGTTTCAGCTGTGGAGCTAAGCTCTGCCAATCAATTGGCATTTCACTGGCCCGTTTCATATCTTCAGAAGTTATTGGTCATTTAAGTACTCCAAAAGTCTTTTTATACAGACACACGTAATAGTTCCCTATTAGGGGAATGTGGGTTACGTACGTAATCAGGACGGTCTTTTAACAGTGTTTTTAGGCTTTGATTTTTATGCAATGATTATTTTTTTAAAGGGGGTATGTGAGACTATGTAAAGAACAGATACAACCAATTACAATGAACGGATCGTTTTACCATTGTTTTTAATAACTAGATGAAAACAAACCCTTTTAGAACAATACATTTTAACACATCTCTGCGGTTGTCTTCAACTTAACTTGCTTAACATATTTTTCTTTTTGAATTTTCAAGTCTCTTCTACTGGGCTCATCACAAACATTTTGGAGCTACTGGAGAAATGGCACTGTAAGGCACAGACAGGAAAAGAAAACAAGCAAACAACAAAAAATCTAAATACAACTCTACCTATATTTACCTGTCTTCTGTGGACTACAACATTGGTTTCATGAAAAAGATTAAGACAAACTGTGCAGGTTACATTTTTTTATGCAGTTGTAACAGACATGCTTAAAAGATTTTTTAAGCTTCATATAAGTTTTACATTTACATTTTAAATGACTATCACTTAAAGCTTTATATGGATTTTTAAATTTGTGATACTGTTATTATTGCTATTATTATTATTAGTAGTAGTAGTCATAAAAAAGCTAAAAAGCTGCTGCATTAAAATGTACATAACAGTTCTGTTACAGAACAGACCTTTTTGGTAATTTCAGAGTGACCAAAACAACACAGACGAATTTTGTGCATGGAATGCAAATTTAAGAAGTTCCTCACTGCACAAGGCAATTGTTATATATTTGATTATAAATTTTGAATGTGTGTGTGTGTGTGTGTATTTAAATGTTTATAAACTTGTGGATGTCTTAAAAACTATTTTTACACTTGCTTTGGGGTGAGTTGTAATAAGTTATTTTCTAACTCTTTCAGGGTTGAGAAAAAAAACATCAACTATGTCCGTAAACTGTAACTCATGCTCCTGTGAAACAACCTCCTTGTCTTCAACATCATCTTCCTCTTCTTCAGTGCTTCAGCAGAAACCCCCCATTTAGTACAGCCTCTCTGCATCAGTCCGCAAATGGTAGGAACAAAAATATATATCAATTATTGGGAGGACTGTATGCAGGTGTAAATAGACAAACTGTTTAGTGGAATGCAAAACTATTGTGAGGGATGGCCCACTGTAATTTGAAAGAGATGAAGCGGTAACACTTAATATATATTTATATATAAATATAGCCAAAACGGCAATTGGTGGGGTTCGAGCATTTGTCAACCTTTATGTCAGTTAGGCAGTTCATTTTTATTACTACCCCAAAATTTAAGGCTGATTCCAAACAAATCCGTGATAGAATGTAATAACTGGAACAATATAATGTGTAAATAAATTAATGAAGTGGTAACCTGGGACATAAATTAGATTTTAAATGCAATAAAATTTTATTGCATGTCAAGATGTGAATGATCTTAACGGCAATTTTGGTGACTTTAAATATTAAGAATAAAAAAACAAAGGTCTACAAATGCTATGATAAAACATTATGTGGCTTTATGCTGCTAACTAGTGGCTAAAATGGTAGGAGACAATTGAAAGTCTTTGTAATAGTGACTAAAATGGTTTAAACATATGCATTTCGTATGTACTGTGGCTAGTGGCTAAAAATAATTATGCACTTTGAGTCCTTTTGTAGATGAATATAGAAACACACTGTGTGTGTGTGTGTGTGTGTAAATGAGCTTGTTATGTTTATCTAAGGAGAAAAAGTTAAACTTTGATTCATAATCACTGATCTAGACAGTCCAGACAACACTGTTTTTGTTTAAATTGAGCAAAAATAAAATAAAAACAAATAAAATAAAATAATTAATGAATGGTTTGAGTGACAGTAAAGCATTCAAAATGAGATTGATGTATATCAGATGTATTTGTGAAAAGCTGTGTGAATTAATCACATATTCTGCAAATTTTGGTCATATAGCAATGAAATAATTTTTTACAAAAATCCACCAAACGTTGCATGCTGGTTTACAATGACATCTGATTTTGTGAAATTTTGAGAGTTCCTTATGTGTTTGCAGACATGTATGTCTACATAGACACCCCTTTTTGTAAATGAGCCATTTATAGGTATATAAAGTTGAAAGTTAAACTTTTTAATAAGGTTTCATAATGATTGAGCAAAAAAAAAAAAAAAAAAAAAAATGGGCTAGTATGCAAAAGTAGGTTTTTCACATATTGATGAATGTTTAATGAACAATTTGACTGACAGCAGTGAAATTTGTGTCAAAGTGTTTAGTATAAGCAGGCCTATCATATGATATGTATTATTTTGCCTGTGTGCAACGTGTGTAATAATCAATTTAAACTAAAAACATGCAAAATCGCCCCGTAGTGGCCGTTTCTTTCAAAATACTTACAGATCTCTAAGACCATGGGTCGAACATGCTCAGTAAGTTTCATTCCAATCACCCATCATTAAACCTTGTTTATGGGTGCTCAAATTTAAATGGCTAATGGCGGCCATGATGTAATGCCTTCTTGGACAAAGACACAACATTCCAAATTTCAAGTGATTGGAGGAACGGTTGCTAGTTTAGGGGCATTTTTAGATTTTTTAAATGACACCACGTGGCCAAAGTTTGCGGGTTTGTTATTGTGACCTCTAATTGGCCCTATACATTTGTGTACCAAGTTTAACGATGATATCTCATTCCATTCAAAGTAATAGCTACAATTAGCTTTTTAGCTAAAATTAGCATGGAACTTTTTTGTGAAGATCAAAATTTCTACTTTTTTCAATAATTATTGATATTTAGTGTCCATAGAATATTTGTGAACTGGTTTGGTTCCGAACGGGCTTAGGACTAGGATTCGCAAAAGTAGGTTTCGGATATACAACACCAATCAGGAAAAGGTGAGAAAGTTTGAAAAATGCAAACAAAAAAGAAAGTAGTGATTTTATTGCAGAATATATTAACGCAATTTTGTGTGTGTTTTTTCTGGTCAGCTTAACACATTCTAAATATAGTTGGCATGGGAGCAAAGTGAAACAAGGACTAGTCCTTTAGGAGCAAAGATGACCCAAGGATCACCATTTTGGCAACAAATATGTGGGAAAATTATTTTAAATGTTTAAAAACAATGTTCCTCAATGAAGGATAGGAAAACATTTTGGTATGTTATCTTCAACAGTGCATAACATAATTAAAAGATTTATCGAATCTTGCGGAATTTCAGTGTGAAAAGGACAAGGTTAAAAGCCTAAGCTGAACATCCATGAACTTCGATATCTCAGGTGGCTCTGCATCAAGAATCGTCATTCATTTATAATCGAGATCACCATATGGGCTCAGGACTACTTTGGCAAACCTCTGTTAAATACCACAATACATAATTGGATCCACAAATGCTAGTTAAAAACTGTAATGTGCCAAAAGGAAGCCCTATGTTAACAGTGTCCAGAAGTGCCATTGACTTTTCTGGGCTCAAGGAATCTGAGATGTACCATCACACAGTGGAAACATGTACTGTGGTCAGATGAATCAGCATTTCAGGTCATTTTTGGGATGCTGTGTGCTTTGAACCAAAGAAAAAAAGGATCATCTAGGATCACCAGACTGTTACAAGTCCAAAAGCCAGGGTCATGGTTTGGGGCATTGTCAGTGCCCTGGGCAAAGGTAACATGCACTTCTGTGATGGCACAATTAATGCTACAAATTACATAGAGATTCCGAAGCACCATATGTTGCCTCTTTTCCAGGGACCACCATGCATATTTCAACAAGACAATGCAAAACCACATTCTGCACACATTACAAAGTCCTGCTTGCGGAGGAAGAGGATAAAGGTACTTGACTGGCCTGCCTGCAGTCTCAACCTGTCTCCAACAGAGAATGTGTGGTGCATTTTGAAGCGCAAAATGCAACAATGAAGACCCATGCTGTTTCCACCTTAAGACTTATTTGCAGGAATAATGGGACAAAATTAAACCTGAAACATTTCATCACTTGATGTTTTCAGTCCCTAAACATCTTTTAAGTGTTGTGAAAAGGAATGGCAACATTGCAAAGTGGTAAATCCTTTAGTGTTCCAACTTTGTTTATTTTGAAAAACAACAACAACAAAAACCCAATAAAAATCATGAGGAACACATTAAATAAACTTTGTTATATTGTCTGCAATAAAATACTGTACAAGTCAAAAGTAAATTTAGAAATCACTACCTTGTTTTTTTATTTGTGTTTACCATGCTGTCCCAACTTTTTCTGATTTCATATTAGTCCAATTCTGTAAGCATTGCATTTATATGATGTATTAATGCATGTCCAACACACTTATAGTATAATTTTGCAGATTTGTAATGTTACCACAATACATTTGAAGTGGACAATGAACAATATGTTTTTTCAAAAATTATGATAGATTCTTAAGTTGTACTAGAGTATACTTGAAATAGTTTTGGTTGTCATGCAAAGCTATTTAAGGGCCTTCAGAAGATATAAAACTGTAAAAAAATGTTCCAATTTTACTATTTTATTGTTTGAGTCTTAAAAAAATGAATTTTGTTTTAAGCTATAAAACACATTGTATAGACCATATAAATTTTATAATATAAAATTATATATCTGGTTTATGCAAAATACTCAGTATTGTCATAGTGAAGATGATGTTTCTAAATGTAATAACCTGTTGTTTTAAAATGTATGTACATTTTAAAATAACTACTTAAAGCTTAAATACACATTGACAATTTGAGTTTTTGTCACTGTTCAGGTTCAGAACAATAACCAGGGTTCAGGAAATGTAGGAGTTTCTCCAACATATGTCAAGGTAATGAAAGAATTAATGAAATTTTGTAATAAATTGTATCAGTATCGACTTATGATGTTGTAATACATGCCCTTATGTGTTTCTGTCATCACAGTGTCTCCATGATGTCAGCACACTGAAGGGTCAGTTAGTCGTTTTGGAGTGCAGGGTCAGAGGAACTCCTCCACTGCAGATCTCCTGGTACAGAGAAGACAAGCAAATCATTGACTCTGCAGACTTACGCATTCTTAGAAAGAGTAAGTAAAAGTTGTAGCACCCAAATCACCCTAATATTAATATGGTTTCTTTTTAACGGAATGTGTGCTGCATTAAAGCGCTATTGAAAACCTTTTAGAATCAGGTAGACATAAAGACAGCTCAGTCCAAAAACAGTCCTTCAGCAAGCAATCTGCGTACATTGTCTGTTGATTTAGCGTTGTTTGTCTAAGAAGGGGAATTATGTCAAAAGTCTTTTAGAAAGGTCGGACCTCACTGTCTGCACTATATCATGAAAAGGGACACAAATCAGTTTTGTGTGGATTGTTTGGAAGTGGCTTTTGCTTGCTCAGCTCTTGAGGCAGCTTATTGTGAGCACTGCACTTGTCTCACAGGGCGAGTGCTCCTGCCTGGCTTACTTTTACACCGGCAGTCAGGCATCCATTCCTCATTGATTGGGCCTTGCTCATGTTTTCTTTCACACCACTAGTGGGTATAAAAGGTATTTATGCTCTCCTAGCGATGACCACGAGGGGTAGAAGAAGGTCAAATTTTTGGACCGTTATGGTCGTGAGAATGGGTTTATATTGATGTTTACAATGGACAATAAATGAATTGGAATATCCAACTTTATTTGCAAAAGGTATGGACATTTCACTTTATTATCGACCTGTTTAAGGAACAAACGCATCAGAATCAACGACCAAAATATACGCATCTACTCTGAAGTTTGCATTGGGATCTCACAGAGGACTTGGGGACAAAGTGCAGCTCATTCTCTTCCTTCACCTGCAGGAACCAGCTTTTCTTCTTGGACTTCAGAAGCTGGATCTATAGATTCTTTCACCTTGAGGCAGGTGCTTCAATTTTAAGTGTGTGAGAAGCTAGAGGTACTGAGCACCTATGAAAATACCTTACAAAGACAAAGTGAACACAGCACAATACTCAAATAAATTTCCAGGTGGATGAGGAGCTCAGTATCGTTTTCTTTTATCCCACTCAACAGCCATATTATACATTGACTGGCCTAAGAAAATGCAGGAAGCGCACCCACAAAAATGATTAGATAAACAATCAAGCAGCGGCATGCTTTTACAATGCACAATGTCTGTCTTACAGACATCCAAAGTTGACCTGCTAAGACAGTTGGATGAGGGTGGGAGAGCAATTAAAGAGCTGTGCCAGGCCACTGATCTGTCTCTCTGTGCTGCCCAGGAAAAACCCAAATCTGTGGGTCTTCTGAACCCACTGGGTAGCCTTCATTCCTGTTCCTCCCCAGTGTTCATTTTATATTTGTCTACTGACCCTGTTGCCATATCAGTGTCGTACGAAAAAATTATGATTTTAGTCTTTATCCAAGGTCACAGCATCAAAATTGTAAAAAAAAATGAGAACCCAGTCCAGGAGACTTATTTCAAGCCGAATTTCTTTATTGAGACATGTTGGTTAGTCTGCAGTCAAACAGCATCTTCAAGATGTCCACGAGTCTGCAAGAGCCTGCAGGAGTCTCTTACAGTGACAAGAGCAGTCTGCAAGTTTACCAAGTCTGAAACAAGTATGAATGGAGTCAAAGATGTCCTGTCTATAATTAGTTTTTAGGAGGATGAGGAGTGGCAAGGTGGAGATGGCTGAACAAAGCATTTAAATCAAGTACTAGAGTCAGCAAGATAATCGGCATTTTCCCATCCTGATTTCAACACAACAGTGCTCATTTTCAATATCTACATACATGAAAATTTAGATTTCAAAACTGTTCACATGTTTATGACAATCGATGATACTGTCATAAAACCAACACGATGACACAAAAAAATTATGTAGTCATACTGTAGATGTCTGAAAGTCCATGGCTTGTGGATAGTATGCAGTCTTTTGTAAGGGCTGTTTCCTGGTGATTGCTCTTCAGAGCAGATTTGATCTGATAACTTCCTGTCATTCATGGATCTCTGTATTGATGCTCTGGAACAGAGTGTTTCTTGAAGATGTAGTGGTATACGTTTACCTGCACACACACACGCACGCACGCACGCACGCACGCACGCACGCACGCACACACACACACACACACACACACACACACACACACACACACACACAAACAAAGAAACAGCAGACCAGCAGTATCCATGCATAAACTTGGATCATCATACACTTCATGCATCTAGTTATTCAGGTAATCCTATAGTGGTTGTATGTGTTAAGTTAGTGATTGTATAGTGCTGTGTATTTTCTTAAGTTTCCTGATTTAAATATATGACACCTATAAAACAGTGAGATGAGGATGGTCTAATATATGGGGGAAATCCTATGAGGAATATCTTTACCCAGGGGGCGGCCCCTGAAGCCTATTGCATTCAGTTCTACCCTGGGCTCCTCACTGGTTTGTGTGCTGTTCTGTCCCTAAGTGTAGTGCGCAAAAATGTGAGACACAACTATCATTCAATAAACATCAGTCCTCTCAGACATCATGACATTGAATGAGTAGTGATTGGACTATAAACATGTTAAAACATTCAAGGCTGTGAGTGTGACTTAAGCAAAGTTCCCCAGTAAAAAGTTTCCTTAGTTCCTTAGTTTCCTTAAAAATACTTTCATGGTCCTATAATCTGCATGTATTTTTACCTAATTATCCCAGCGACTCCCATATGAATCGTTCAGCGATTCATTTGTTCCCAAACCCCTCCTTAGGAAATGTGAGTTGGGCTTTCCCAGATGTGGAAATGTGGTCTTTAAAGGAAGCAGCTCGCAACAAGTTAAGCAGCCCTAGGATTTTCTAATAATTTTAAAAAAGATATTAGTAAACACTGATGCTTTTCAAATAAAATGTAAAACCAATACCACAAGAGTTTATGGTCACATTCTAAAATAACCTAGTATTAGAACAGAATCCTGTGGTAAATACTACAGAAATGTTAAAGTAATACCACATATTACCACAAGAATGCTACAGGAGTATTACATACTAAACAACAGAATCCTGTGGTAAATACTACAGAAATGTTAAAGTGATACCACACACAACCACAAGAATACTACAGGAATATTACATACTGTAAAACACAGAATCCTGTGGTAAAACTTCCCAAAAAACAACAAAGTATTACACAATTACAACATAATTTTTGTTTTGTACATTTGATGGTTAACCACATGAAATACTATACACTACCACAGAAATATTACAGGAATATGACAGTAATACCACACACTCTACCACAAGAATATCACAGGAGTATTACATACTGAACAACAGAATCCTGTGGTTATTTCTACATAAATGTTAAAGTAATACCACATATTACCACAAGAATACTACAGAAATTTAAAATTAATACCACATATTACCACAAGAATACCACAGGAGTATTACATACTAAACAACAGAATCCTGTGGTAAATACTACAGAAAAGTTAAAGGGATACCACACACTATCACAAGAATATTACAGGAATATGACAGTAATACCACACACTCTACCACAAGAATATCACAGAAGTATTACAGACTATATAACAGAATACAGGAGTATTACATACTGTACAACACAGATTCCTGTGGTAAAGCGTCTTAAAAAACAACAAAGTACTATACAATTACAACATAATTTTTGTTTTGTACATTTGATGGTTTACCACATGAAATACCACACGCTACCACAAAAATATTACAGGAATATGACAGTAATACCACACACTCTACCACTAGAATAATACAGGAATATTACATAATGTACAACAAAATCCTGTGGTAAATACTACATAAATATGAAAGTGATACCACACACTACCACAAGAATAATACAGGAGTATTACATACTGTACAACACAGAATCCTTTGGTAAAACATCCCAAAAAACAACAAAGTACTACACAATTACCACATAATATTTGTGTTGTACATTTGATGGTTTACCACATAAAATACCGCAGGTAATTTTTGTAAGGGCAGTCTCTTTCCCACCAAACTAACCTGTCTAGATTATTTTTGAGAGTGGTGGTAGGCCAAGTTATATTTAGAATTGGCAATGCTTTTCTGTATTTAGCTGCAAGGCCATCTGACCAGATGTAGACTAGGGGTCCCTTATCAGTTAGCACACTGTCAGAATTATCAGGTAATCCACTTTAAGTCATGGCTGACAAAATCTCTCAGTGAATTTACTCACAGATTCATCTTTCCTTTGCACACAACAAGTCACCTTTGGCCAGTCAATCTTTGGGCCAACAATGTTTTTGCGAATTTTCAAAACACCCTCACTCAAATCATCTTTATTCTAATTCAGAGGTCACAGCGGACTCATAACTGTTGAATTCAGATTGAGCGAGAATTTGAGACATTAGCTGGGTGACTTCTGTTAATGACATGTCATACAGATGCATTTTGCTGATCAGTGCTCTGTTAAACTCTGTTAACTCTGTTAAAATCTGTTAAATTTGTGCATGCTGAATAAGGTAAGCTTTGAGACAGCCTGTCTATATCTTAAGGGCCTAGTGTTCTGGAAACCATTTGTTTTTGAACAGCAGAAGTGTCTCAGTTCTTTCAATTCCCTAGATCTTCTCCTAGCACCACAAACCTCCACTAACAGGCACATTATTTACTCACTGGATGGAAATGTCTGCTTCAAAGACAGTTTGAAAGTCAGGATAATGTTTATCGGTCAGTATAACTAGTTCAATGTCAGTTTTTGATTTCTTGAGGTTCGGTTGTTTTGTCAATGAGGTTATCTTAGCACAGAGTTCTTGGATCTGTTTTTCTAATTCTGATTTAGACTGAGCTTGTTGTTTAGCTTGACATGAAGTGAATTCACTGTGACAGCAGATAATGCTTTTCACATTATTATATTAATACATGCTCATGCAACATTATTGGGGTCAATGCCACATTTCTTTGTCAAATTTAGTCTGACTGACTCTGTTATTATTGAGTCCATGTGCTGTCCTAGCAGTGATTTGAAATCCTGATCTGACCACAAAGGAGTCACTAAAGCACATTTTTCAGTTGTGAGGATCAGTCTAGTATTCTTTCTGAACATTTTGTGAGTTCATCAAAAAGTAAAAAAAACTAAAACTTTTCTGATAAAAGTGTAGTAATTTCTTCTCTATTAAAAAAGAGGGTAACAATCAGGGCTGGACTGGGGCAAAAAAAATCTGGCATTTTGGGCCAGAGCGGCCTACTACATACAATCAAAATGCTACCCATCTGTGCATGTCCAATATGTTTATCAAATCCTATTTTATAAAAACACAAAAGCCATATTTATTAAATAAATAAAGACATTAATCTCAATTTAATTTCTATATACTGTCCATAAAGATTTTTCTTAGCTTCTAAAAAATACACTATTCATTCATTCATTTATTTTCCTTCGGCTTAGTCCCTTATTTATCAGGGGTTGCCACAGTGGAATGAACCGCCAACTATTCCAGAATATGTTTCATGCAGCAGATGCCCTTCCAGCCACAACCCAGTTTCGGAAAACACCCATACTCACTCATTCACATACATACACTACAGCCAATTTAGCTTATTCAATACACTATTCACTTAGCCTATATTAAGTAATAAACATAACAAAAACTGCCTCCTTACGCAAGGGTAAATCTTCAAAGGGAACAGTGTACTTTAGAACCTCATTCACCTCATCCTGTTGCTTCATCTTAACAATGAAAACATAATATAAGAAAATTTATTTCATTTTGATATTAGATTAACAGGCACCAAACGGCCTCATGTGGCTACATATTTATATGAGCGTCAACTTCACTCTGCATATTTATAAAAAACAGGGCTTATAACATAACTGCCACCTTTCATTTTCATTGAAAAGTACGAACATCTCTTTTGCTGAATATAAGTTTTAATAATCAATAATGGCCATTATAAAAGTATAACGTATAATAAATTTATATGATAAAGGCAAGCAATCAGTCTATGTGCAGAATCAATGTACATGCATTATTTAATATATAAACTTATCTTTGCACTCAGCCAAAACACGTTACCTGAGAACAAGTAATTCAAAAGACCGAAGAGTTGTTAGATAGAGACAACAAGATGAATTCAATATCACGTTTAACAACTATAGTGAGATGAGATCTAGCAGTAGATCTTTGATGAACTGTCTGACATGCACTATAATCTCACCTGGGGTTTTATGCTCAAAGCACCCGCTGACCTACTGGCTGCAGCTCATGACAGAGTGTGTGTGTGTGTGTGGTCACGTGATGTGCATTTTTAGCTGTGTAGTTTGGACTGAGAATATTTTAAACCACTAAATGAATTGCTAGTGTGTTTCCCGCAATTTCTCTGCGCCTCCCTTCCGTTTCTTCTCCATCTTTCTGTCTCAGACTCTCGACTGTTTTTGACAAATACACGCAGAAAAAAACGATAGGCTGCTAAGCCTTTTATGGGCTGATCAGATCATAAAACGATGATCAGCCCGGCCCAAAAAGTACGTATGCCCAGCAGGAAACTGCCCAGTCTGCCAGATGGCCAGTCCGCCCCTGGTAACAATTTTTGCACATATTGCTAAAACTCCCTGCCTGAACAAGGAAAAACAAAAAATAATAGCTTGTATCACTAAACTTCTCTGCCTGAACAGAGGGTAAACAAATTTAAAAAAAATAGCATGTTAAGCTTAACTTCCCTACCTAAACAAGGGATAAACTTTTCTTCTCTATTAAAACAGAGCAGGGCTATTCAATTAGTTTGTCATGGGGGCCAGTTCATGAATAGCATCCCAAATGAGGTGCCGGAGAGATATAATTTGCAATGCTGTAATTTTGCTCCTTAAGACACCCATGTTGGCTTTCAATGTTGTATTTCGAAGCAGAACAAAAGCAGTGCATTGGTTTAGTAGGCTTCTACATTCAAACATATTCAAATGTTATGTTTTGAACTGCATAACAATTATGGATGCAATGCTTATAGATTTTGGTTGTAAAATTATAGTCTGAAGAATAATCATGGTTTCACGGTTATCACGATTATTATGCATTTATTGAATTTAAAACACTACTAGTTTAGAAAATCACAAGAAAACTGCTTATATTTTGAAGTTTTGTTTATTGCTGCTCAGTAACAAAATACACCACAAAAGGAAAAAACAAACAAACAATAGTCCATTTCTCTCTTTGAACTTAAAAACTTGAAAAAGTTTTTGATTTAAACATGAGTGATAATTTTACAATGAAAATAAACGACAGAACAATGAATAAATTAAAAAAATAAATAAAAATAGTATTTGTCTAATGTTAATTAAAGTTATATATTAGGTAAGTATTAAAATTAACTGTTGTTATTATCTGCATTCATACATACATAATCATTTTAATTATTTGTAATAATTCGTCTAACGATTATTTTGTTTACATTGTAGTGAAAGCCACACACAACTCTTACCACTACAGCGTGAGATAATTTCTACTCTGTGCGCCTGGAGGGCACGAGTGCAATGGTCCGCTTGCAAGCCGTGCACGCACCACTCCAATATGCGCACGTCTCTATTGGAAATAATGAACTTGTGTGCGGAAAGACGCAATATGTGAACGGCCCACTGGTATAGTTAATCCAATGTGTGTTCGTATTAGCTTCGGTATAAACTCGGAACTTTAAACTAGCACACAGTTGGCATAACTTTGTTTAGTAGTAGCAGTTTTGTTCTGTGCAACAGAAACGTGGCGTCGAGAAGCCTTTACGATTAATGAACAGCAATGAATTTAAGTGCAGTTAATAGTAAAATCGGCTAATCACTGCATACCTATTAGCGATATCAGTGCATTGTACAAAAGGCCTTTTCTACAAACAGATCCAAATGTTTTCGGCTGCTCGTGCCACTCGCTTAATGTCAGGTGACTCAGGCTCTGCGCAGCCTTCAACTGCAGCTCGTGCTGTATTGTACAGATGCAATATACTTGAATTTACAATTTAAGGATATCTTTATATGCATAATACTAAGCTAAGCCCATTTAAGGTGTTTTATGAACCATGGTGATTCTTGTTAGTTGTGGTTAAACTGGTCGGAAAATTGTCATTCTTTACTTGACTTCTTTATTTTCTTACTTTTCTGTGTTTTATGTATTGTGTTTTTGTTTATGTTAGTCATTAAACCATATTATACTCATGTGAAATTGCATTTGTTTTGCCTCACTAAACAGTTCTTTTAACAATTAAATATTCAGACATCCTGGAAGTTCCGGGTCCTCAAATACATCGCGCACCCCTCTCCACCACATCCTTTCCATTGCCTTGTCGCCCATTAATGATAATGCCAGTCCACTCTGGAAAGCAAGACCTGCCTTTCTGTTTCAAATTTTTAAAGCTGCACACGTTGTAGACCATCTAAACTAACTAACAGATGATTAAACTAGCGGCTAATGCTAAAGCCAGTTAAACTAAGCTAATGTGTACCTAAGCTTGACTGCTTGAGATTGACTGCACATTGCTAGCATAAGTCTAACTGCAGAGTAAAGTGCAATCTATAAAAAAAGTCAGTTCCACCCACCACTGCTTCACTTTTAGTGTCAAATGGTTCTTTGGATTGTTCATCTTTATTCCTTTTTTATATATATATATTTGCATCATTGGCGGGACATCTGTCTGCCTGGCAACTTCAGTTTTGTTGCAAGATGTCTAACACGGATTTCATTGAGGGAGTAACTGCTCTTTATGTGCTTTGGAAGGCTGAAAAACAGAGTAGAGTCTGGGTCCATCATATCCTTAAGAGACACACCCAGATAGGTGTATTTCACCAATTACTCCAGGGAACTGTGGCTGGATGATGGCGCATTCCCAGTTTGAAGACCTGTTGTCCCATGTTGGTGAGAGAATTTCCCTTCGGGACACCAACTACAGCCGCTCTATTCCACCTGCTATCAGTCACTAAACCTTTTAATATTCTGTGTGATTACAATTAAAAAATAATTGACTGAGAACTTCCACATACAAATACTATACATAAATGTTTTTTTGTACTCTTTCAACCTCTTATCTGATGAGAGAAGGTCTGTTCCTCAATGTTCCTCAAAGAAAAAAGACATTTGGATATTTCACCTTCAATAGTGCATAACATAATTAAAAAATTCAAGGAATCTGGAGGACTTTCAGTACATAAAGAACAAGAGTGCAAGCCTTAGCTGGAGAACTATGGTCTCCAATCCCTCAGAGGGCACTGCATCAAGAATCGTCATTCATCTAAAAGCGATATCACCACATGGGCTCAAGATTACTTTGGCAAACTTTTGTCAAGTACCACAATAAGTAGTTACATCCACAAATGGCAGCTAAAAATGTACTGTGCCAAAAGTTTAAGCCTTATGTTAACAGTGTCTAAAAGCACCATCGACTTCTCTGGGCTCTGAGGCATCTGGGATGGACCATCACACAGTGGAAACGTGTACTGCGATCAGATGAATCAGTATTTCAGACATCGTGTGCTCCAGACCAAAGAAGAAAAGGATTATTCAGACTGTAACCAGCTACAAGTTCAAAAGCCATGGTCTGTCGAGGTATTGGGATGTGTCAGTGCTCTTGGCAAAGGTAACTTGCACTTCTGTGATTGCACCATTAATACTGAATAGTACATTGAGATTTTGGAACACAATATGGTGCCTTCTTTTCCAATGTCGCCTATGCATATTTAAACAAGACAATGCAAAACAACATTCTGCACACAAAGTACTGGCTGGAGAGAAAGAGGATACAGGTACTTGACTGGCCTGTCTGCAGACCCAACTTGTCTCCAACAAAAATGTGTGGTACATTTTATAGCACAAAATGCGACAATGAAGATCCTGTACTGTTGCCCACCCTAAGACTTGTTTGCAGGAAGAATGAGACAAAATTACACCTGAAACATCTCAACACTTGGTGTCTTCAGTCCCTAAATGTTTGTTGTGAAAAGGAATGGCTACATTACAAAGTGGTAAATGCTTTACTGTTCCAACTTTTTTTGAAATGTGTTGCAAGAACCAAAATTGAAATATATCTTTATTTATTATTTTTTAAAGTAGAAAAAACAACAACAACTATAAAAATCATGCAGAATTGTCTGCAATGAAATATAAGTCAAAGTAAATGTAGAAATTGATACTTTTTTTATTTGTGTTTTCCATACTGTCCCAACTTTTTCTGATTTGGAGTTGTAAAATGTAACTAAAAATGGTTTCTGTGATTAGTAGTATGTATAGATCATGCAGATATTTAAGTACTGTTGAATGCTTTGATTATATTACATTTTGAGCTTGTTGTGTTAATGTTGTAATTTTACTACGCTGGGCCAAACATACACGTGGGGAGGTGAGAACTTCCTCAGGCAGGTCTTATTTAAGTGATTTCTTAATTGTGAACAGGTGTTGTAGTTGAACTTATTCACACACAGAGCTATGTAGTTTTGGATTTGTTTTCCCTTAATATTAAAATCTTCATTTAAAGGGCTCCTATTTTACACCTTTTACAAGATGCAAGATAAGCCTTTGGTGTCTCCGGAATATGTCTTTGTTATATATGTATTTGTTGTGAAGTTAATTCAAACCTTTCTGCAATGATGAGTCACACACAAATGCTGTTACAAAGTTCAGACTACATGCTGTCACAGTAAAAAAATTCCAGAAAAGTTCTTTATTTACAGTGCAAGTGGTGTATGAAGTACAGGGTGTGAATGGCACCAGGTGGACTCTAAAGCAAGAGTTCCGGATGCTCGGGTCATTCTTCTTCTCTTTCCCCACTGATCCTCCTGTGGGGATCTGCAACAGAGGAAGAGAGAATGTAACTTTCACCCTTGTACAGAGATAAAGACGGTGGCACCCATGCTCCGTTGTCAGCCATTTACTGCGCGTCCAGGACCTTGGGGTGGATTGGTGGGTGGAGTTCACTGAAGCCATCTAAGCCATCATGCAAACAGGAGTTCCTGACACCTGTAAGTCAGTGGACACCTGATGGTGGTAACATTTTATAACTACACACTTTGAACTCATAAATAAGTTAATTGATATCATTTATAAGGAAATTACTTAGTAAATGTGTATTGTGTAGTTATAATAAAGTGTTACCGAAAGGGTCCTTTGGCGGGCTGTGTACTAGCCGACCACTTGCAATGCCCTCTCATGCTCGGCTACTTGGCCCAGGAGGTGTTGCTGTTGTGACTCAACCTACTTTGAAAGCTGCAGAACTCATCCTTGCTTCTTGAGGTATGAAGAGAGGGAGAAGGAGAGAGATTGGCGCCCTATGGGGAAACACAGGGCAGATGGTAACTGTATCACGTGTGATCTCTCTCAAAGTGCCCACATTCTCCACCAGATGCCACAAGTGAGAGTTCATATGGACAGAAAGCCACAGTGAAATCCCGAAGGGCTCTTTATTTACAGTGCAGGGTGTATGAAATGCAGGGTATGAAGGTCTGAAGTGTCCGTTGTGCAGCCAAAAGTGCAAATTCATGCAGGTCCAGGTGGGGAGTAGAGTGCCAATCGTGGGTAGCTGGAGAGGGGAATACAATGAGCCTTTAGTCTAAATAAAATTCTGTCTGTATCTTCCGACGTCAAAGCTTATATTTCCTCTCCTGATGAGCCTCAGCTGACCTCAATCGGCTTTGTCTCCATGGCACAAACCCACATTTACGTTTGCACTGTTTTAGCATGTTTACTTGCAGCAAATGTGACAGATTTAAGTTAAAATACAAGTACAAAATAAATCCACAAACCGGGACTCCTGTTGTATGATTGAATTCTCCTCCTATATAGTTATACTGATACTATACACTTCAATACAGCACTTCAATCTGTCTTTAAAGCAGGCCGTAGTCCCTATATGCCTCAAATCAACAACCATTGTTCCAGTGCCCAAAAAGCAATCAGTGAAATGTCTGAACGACTATCGCCCAGTTGCTCTGACACCCATTATAATGAAGTGTTTTGAGAGACTTATTCTTTCACACATCAAAACAAACATCCCTACTGACCTGGACAGCCTACAGTTTTCTTACTGCAGGAACAGATCAACAGAGGATGCAATCTCAATCACACTTCACACCAGCCTTTCTCATCTGGAGCATCCCAATACATATGTTAGGATGTTATTCGTAGATTTCAGCTCTGCATTTAATACCATTGTACCATACAAACTGGTAAACAAGCTGAACAATTTAGGATTAACCCCTTCACTCTGTTCTTGGATTTTGGATTTTCTCACTAACAGACCACAGAATGTAAGAGTGGGCAACCACATCTCATCCACCATCACCATTAATACCGGAGCACCGCAGGGCTGTGTCCTCAGCCCACTTTTCACCCTATTCACACATGACTGCAAACCCATTCACCTTTCCAACACTATAGTGAAGAAAGCTCAACAGAGACTTTTCTTCTTAAGAAAACTCAAGAAAACAAAAGTACCGACCCAGCTCTTACTAAATTTCTACAGGAGCACGATAGAGAGCATCCTCTGTCACTGCATCACAGTGTGGTACACAAGCTGCACTGTGGAAAACCGGAGAGCTCTATCCCGGACTGTCAAGACTGCACAGAGGAACATAGGAATTAAACTCCCAAACCTCGATACAGTCTACGCTAGCCGCCTACAGAGGAGAGCTAGCAACATCATTAAGGACCCTACTCACCCAGGACACAAACTTTTTGCACTACTCCCATCAGGGAAAAGATATAAGGCAATTAAGACCCGCACAAACAGGCTAAAGAGCAGCTTCTTCCCCAGAGCTGTAGCCTGTGCCACCCCTCCTCTTTGAACACATTAACAGTCACCCCCCCCCCCCCTCACTCCCTACCTTCCTGATGTTCTGCTGCTAATGCACAAAGACACTTTATGGATATTCATGTTTGCTCATTTGCCATAATGTAAATACTGTGACTTATTACATTTAGTATATTTTATCTTACATCTTATATATATATATATATATATATATATATATATATATATATATATATATATATATATATATATATATATATATATATATATATATTTAGTATTATGTCTATTGTTGGTTTTTATGTGACTTATTACATTTAGTATATTTTATCTTGTATCTTATATTTAGTATTATGTCTATTGTCTGTTTTTTTCTCTTTCTATATTGCTGCTGGTCTCTGTGAGTTACCAAACAAATTTCGTTGTATAACTACAATGACAATAAAAGTTCTTTACTTTACTTTACAGCTATGCTGATTCTAGTGGTAATGAATTACATAGCGATTTTACTTTCTTATCTTTATCACTAGCATGTACTGTTTTTTAAAACATTTTAAACTCGAAAACTCATTATTAAACTGCAGCTGATCATGGAGTGTTGGAACCATAGACTGTAAAAGATATGGACGTAGTATCCATGACGTCACCCATAGGTTCTGAACAACGTAAAAGAAGCTACAAGTAGACATGGCCAACTGTCACCTTTTTGTTCGTGCGTCATCGCACCAACTGTGGGATACCAAACAAGGGCAAAGAGCGGAGTGTGCATGGAGCTACAGATGCATGCTGGCACTTTTCTTTCGGAGAAACGCTTAATACTTCACTACCTGCGACTCGTTTTTGTTCTGACCACATGTGCTTAGTTGTACACTATATCAATAAAGTGTTTAGACTTTTAAAAACACTGTTGTAATACATTGAGCCACTAAGCATTGTTCTTATGACGTTTTTCTACAGGAGGAAAATGTGAATTACTTCCAAATACTGCAAATATAAGGCTAATTATGAAATCCAGGCATAACACTGTATGACAACATTTCAGATGACTATTATAGCCTACAGCTAATCAATCTGTCAGATTCTGGAGTGCTTCACAGGTCTAAAGAAAATTATAAATGATAAATTATCTTAAGTAAAACAAATACATATATAGATATGGTATATAAGTATATAATTTCACTCACGTGGGAAATGGAGGCCACTTGATCGGTTTGTGAGCACAATTAAGTGCACACAGCATGCTATAGTATCTGATAATTGCAGGAAATAATTCCAAAAGGTAATTGACTGTGTAAAGAAACATTAAACAAAACAAAAATGCAATATATTATATGTATATGCCGAGTTCAGCGGCTAATCAGCCGGAATCAGCTGAGGTGATGAGACAGCGAGCAGTGAGACTTAGCTATCACTTAGATGGCCACACCCTTAATTATGCAAACTTAATAAAGCTTAATAAAAACGAAACAGATGAGTTAAAAAAAAAATTCACCCCCCTCAGAGTTGTCATGAGGGGTAATATTAGCTATATAGACCAAAATCATGTTTTGTACCAGGATGTAAACATGTTTTTATCAGCTGTAAAAATGGCCAATTTACCATTGCAGTCAGAAAACACTTGGATTTCCTGGAGCCAGTCCCCAAAGGCGAGTCGATGATTTGCAGTTTTAGTTACTTCCGTATTGGCTTCCCGACGGAGAGCGGGAGGTTGCCACTTGGTTGGAACAGATCTTTCAATCCAGTTTCTTTGCAAAATCTGTTCTGTAGACATGTTTATATGCTATGCCATGGGTGTCAAATTCAGTCCTTAAAGGGCCACAGCCCTGCAGAGTGCAAGCCTTAAAGACTCATTTAGCTTGTTCTGTTCAAACAGCTTCCAAAAGTTGATTTGATAGGTTGCCCTTTATTACTGCACGATGTATTTACTTGTGTTATCTTTGTATATTTAAATTTGTAGTTTTTTTAGCGTAAAGTAAATATATTTCTAATATATTTTGGTATATTTATTTTTTGCTCTGTTACATTTATAATCATTTTACTAATTTGTGTTTATAGCAATAAACTAAAACTGTTTCTTACCATCTTTTTGTCCTTGTTAGAGGCAAGTTCAGCTTTTATTCCTGGTGAGTAAATATTTGTTTCAAATATACAATCACATAAGCAATAATCAACATAAAAAAAAAAAACAATCATATTTGTCAGGCTTTGAACTTTGCATTTATTTGTTTTATTGCAGAGGAATTGTGCACCCTAGTGATCACAGAGGCATGTCTAGAAGATTCTGGAATATTTAAATGCACTGCATCAAATCAGTTTGGAACAGTAACATGCAGTGCCATGCTGGAAGTATATACAGGTACCATGATTTGTGCTATGTGTCCAACAGTTGGACTGTTTTTCAGTACATATGTATTTATTGATTTTTTTTTTTTCTAAAATTTTATAAAATCTTAAACTATTATATGCATATATTGTATCATGTATCATTTTCCAAGTGTAAACACAAAAAGAGTGTGATAGTTAAGGGGCTAAATTATTAAAATAAGAAGTTTATTAGATTCCATTTTTTTAAAACTGATAAAGCTTTTGGCTGTCAACATTGTGTAAGCAAATAATGCGGTAATGGAAATAAAAATAATATTTTAATATTATTTTGTTTTTCAAGACCTAGAAGAGGTGCTGGGAGATGAGCAAGACCCTTTCTCTATACAATCAGATGTACTAGTAAAAGATGACCATTGCTTAGTACTACAAGATACATGTGCCGCTTCACCAGAATGGCCTAAAAGTTCAGAGGAAGAAAGTGCAACCCCTATGTCATGGTAGGATGTTTTTCTGCATTTCAGCAATGACTAAAATGTTAACATTTGGAGGTCAACATATAATCAGGGCTAGCATGTGTGGTAGCATAGCCAGGGCAGCAAAACAAAGATAGAATAAATTACTTTTTAGTATTATATTACTGGACATAAATTGGAAATTAATGCACTCATATTAAAAAGTCACTGCACTATTAGGTATTCTAACTCAAAATTGACAAAATCAAGTGAGTGAATTTCAAAGCCCTAGAGACACCAGAAGTGTCTTTTGATATAAGATTTAACACAAAACAAGCTGTCTTTTAGTAACGATACACAGTATTTTGATTCCTGTCATGTATACTAACATTAATATAACAATTAGAAACCAATTAGCATCCACTGTGGATACCATCTTGAGGTCAGATGCAAAAATTTATTCAGATGGCAAAATCTCAGACACCATGCATATTTACAAATACCTGCTTTCTAAAATAGTACACAACTTATGGGTATAGGGGCATTTTCAAATGCAGAATACAATAACTAAATTTTCTGTTGTGTTCCAAACTGCCATTAGGGATTGCACCTGCTGTAGTACTGAATTATGAAGTATTCAAGAAACCATACAGGTATTCCTTACAGACAGAGGCTTTTCAGGAAAAGGGATTTTTCACCTTACAAGTATCAGTTGTCAATCTTTAGAACTCTGCATTTGAGCTCAAGCCGGGCCCGACTTTTTTATGCCCCTAGGGCCAGGCTTTCGGACAATTTTCACGTCATAGCTAGCACGCATATCGGGCTTCGGGCCTGCATTAGAAAAAAACGTAAAAAAAAAAGTTTAATGAGATTTATTGCGTGCTGTCTTGAAGCGCCAGTAATACCTTGCATATAGAGATTTCCAGCCATGTACAATAGAGAACATAAAGAGAAAACTTGGTGAACTTAAAACTGCAAAAACCGCTAGAGTAAGGGCAAACGTCTGGTCAACTTCTTAAATAGTGACAACTTTAAATGATGAGCCAACTGGTTATGCACATTGCGCTACTTGTAAATCCACGGGGGTCTGCAGGATTTTATTCCAATTATGCACAAAAACAGCACCACCTGCCTCATCATTGCTTATTTTTATTTTAATCTCAAAAACACTGATGCTTGCTGTCAAAGGTTACATTATTTAAGGGCATTCGTTAGGACATAATTTGTTTCCTTTTTAATAATAATATATTTTCTTTGAAATTTAAATGTAATAAAAGCACATCAGCAACAAGGAAAAATCAGACGCTTAAGACGTAATCTTTAAAATTATGACAAATTAAAACATTTATAAACATATGACAGAGGATTGGGGTAGTGAAGCATTAATTAAATCCTTATTTTCCACTGACCGAAACAAATCATCCAGCCGCATTTAAGTAATGGACGGGTTCAAACAAAAATATAATTCATATATTTTTCTTGGAAAAAATATCTTTTTAAAATGAAGTTTGTGTAGTTCATCTCTTAGTATTAATATATATTTTTGTTGGTCAGTTATCTACTAGATAAAATAGAAGAATGGATAACATTTAGGGTGAAGTGCTTCAAGTTCGCTACATGCTTCAACAATGCCAAAACATGAACTGGATTGTCAAATAAAATAATAATCTAGCCTAAATAAAATTAAAATTTTAATAGTTTAAAACACCTTGAATTGTAGCGGTTCCATGCGAGGAGGCTGCACAGCTGGTGAATCTGAATTGACTGATGAAAGAGACATGGGCAGGACCTGGAGTTTCCCTGGCTCAGGTGCTAATTAGACTGTAGTCTCCACCCCTTGCGGGGGATCAATATTTGTCTCATTAGTTTTAGGCCTTTTGGGAAATGTCTCAATTAAGTTTAGCTGTTTTAAAAAGAGCATTTGCTTATTTTGAACCTTGTTTTAAACAATAGCTATCTGAATTTTAAGTTTTAGTGTGTGGAAAAACCACCAGCAAAACTAAAGCCAAAAGATTTTTTTACCCATCTCCCACCATGCAAGTACATACAAACTTTAAAACACACAAACGCTCACCTTTATTTATTCTCATTCTTTCTTGCTTTGTCAATATATGGTAGTGTATACTGTTTAATAATCAATTTAAATTATGTAGTAAATAAATTAAAAAGCGGCATTTATTCATGCCCTCTTTTGGTAGGTACCACAATGCGTACAGCCATGCTGCTGCAGGTGCTACTGGGTTAAATTGATTGTGGACAATATACTGCTTAAATATCGATGTCACTTAAACCAAATCTTACATTTAAAAAAACAAACAAAAGAAAAAACTCCAAACGCTTCTCTAAATCAATCTGATAAAAAAAACTAAATGAAAATACATCAACTTTCTATTAAATACAAATCTGGTCTGTTTTAATGGCTGTAACAGTATGAGCTCTTTGGCGGGAAAAAAAGGGCTTCGGGTTGGACTTGGGCCTAAAATTTTGATGAGATTTTGCACAAGGGCCGGGCTACAGCCTGTGTGTCTCAGGCCAGGGCCAAGCTAGGGCTTAGATTTTAGGCCCGTGCAGGGCTCTATCACTTTTGACCTCCTATAAACCCAAATAGACCCAAACTGACCAACTGTTTGTACAGGATATGTGTTGTATATGTATTTGTGCTGTAGTATTTTTTTCAACTAATGAAAGTAAAATAAATAATAGTTTGCTTTGTCAAAATTATTATGTCTTCATCTATTTAAATAATCTTTTAAATTCATCTATTTAAAACTTATTTGCAATTTAAGTTGAAACTGTGAGTCCCAGGAAAATAGTTTTTATTAGGAAACACTTAGCAACTTTAGTTTTGATTTTCTGCTTCTGTGAGTTGGAGGATTTGTTGGGCACAGCTGTGTTCACTAGAGCATGAATAACTGTTTATATTTTCTGGTACCAGGCACTGTTTAACTACTGGAAGCATCCAGCTTTAGTGTTGATCCTCCTTGAGAGTAAAGACAATTAACTCAACCTCCGTGTCTAAAAGCGACGAGGATAAAAACGATTGACTCAACCTGTGCAACAAAAGGCCGGCTCACACTGTGAGATTTTTTATAATCCTGAACTAATGTAGCCTGTCAGACTGCACAAACATGGCTCTCATGTCACACTGTATTATCTCAGTGTCATAATGTCAGACTGAACAACAATGAAGATGCACCAAACATGGAAGGAAACTCTCCCAGAGTTTGATGCCATCCATCCGCGACACTTTCACTATCCCGCGTTCTGAAATGATTCCTCAACAATCTGTAGCAGCAATTTTGCACACAGTCTGTCTCAATAATAAAACCAGGAAGAAAAAAACTGTTTTGACATTTTCCCGCAGCCATTTGAATTGTCGCATAAATCGCGTTGTCAAATTCGGAGCTTGGATTGACCCTCATAGCAGCTGTTGTCACACTGCAGGAAAGTGTCTGAAATCTGAAATCAGAAAAAATCTGATCGCAACGGGCACTAAGCGGCTGTCTGTTAACATGTCCAACCAACGATCAAAGACACCCAATTTTAGCCTAGGATTTCAGAAATCTGGATTACCCAAATTTGTCTCAGATGACAAAATCGCGGCTGAAATCTCACAGTGTGAGCAGGGATTTGGGTGGATGAGGGTAAAGACAATTGACTTGACCTGCACAACTCAACCGAGCAATGACATTCACACGGCACTACAGTGGGCTTTTCTAATTAATTTTCACACAATATGCTGGCAGAACATTCCTGTCATTGCATGCCCACATACATACAATACTTAGATGGCACTGCAACACCAGCACATTATCCAGATTTCCTCATATAGACCCTCATCTCCTTCAGTTGATTTATAGAATTGTCAGTCAACTGCCAACAAAGCAGACTTCATTCCAGCATTTGCATCATGCTCTAATCTTCACATACCGGACTTGACTTAGAACTGTCACGCCAGCCTCTCTCTTTCACCCACAATCACTGCCCAATCAGGAGGAGAGGAGGGACTAGTTTTCTCATTTCTAATGATTGGAAATACTCCAATTATGCTGACTTTACCAATAATTCCTCATTTGAATACTGTGCAGTCTCAATCACTTCACCAGCTAAATTTCATGTTCTGGTTATTTACCATCCTCCTGGTCAGTTGGGTGCAATTACTAAAGAATTAGATGGGCTGCTGTCATTGTTTCCTGAGGATGACAGCCCGTTTGTAGTATTAGGTGACTTCAATATTCACTTGGGCAAATCTTATGCTACAGATTTCCATTCATTACATTATTCAACCTCAACCAGCTTACCACCACAAGCACAAATAAGTCTGGCAATCAACTTCACCTTATATACACAGACATTTCACTTCTGATAAAATTAGTTAAACTATTGCACACTTCAGACCAATTCAGCATTACCTTCGACTGCTCCTACATCTCTTTTAGATGTAACCTGTGCTCTCTGTCCTCCACACACTTCTCAATTGTAAATGCTCTCTTTGATCACATCTAATTCACACTTCTTGATGTTAAAAGTGCAACAGAAACCTTCTGCTCCACTTCTGTCTAGATGAGATGTCTAGATGAGAGCATGGCCCAAAACAAAAAGCCCCCCATGATATCCAGCCCAGCTTGTATTTTTTGCCTTTATTTAGCACTGTACTAAAACCCTATACTACATGTCCAAGGTGAGAGATCACATGGACACAGAGATATAGTTTAAATCCCTGTAGGGCTATTTATTAAAGAATGGAGCAAGGGAAAAGTGTGCTGGGATATGCAGGGTGGTGAGTTCGGTGTCCAAAAGTCTGGTGATCGTGCGAAGTGAAGTGCCGGTCAGGATGCCCAGTGGATTACTGATTGCGATGAGAGAGTCATTTCTATGGTGATGCTGGCAGGTCTGCCACATACCATAACAAAATTAACAGCACTTCAGCACGTCAGACACCCTCAAAATATTCAGGGCATTTAATACCCTGCTCCTCCTCAGTGGGCATCACTGCAACCCCACTATCCTGGTTGAAGTCATACCTCACTTACTGATCATTCATGGTTGCCTATTGGAATTGGAATGTCTTTATTGTCCACAAAGGACAATTAGGTTTACAGCAATAGCCGACAGTTAACAGCAACAGGTCACACTCGACAACATAGCAGTAACAGTAAACCATAAAATTGATCATAGTCAAGTAAAAAAACATACAACTTCAAGCTTGTTAAGTAACCCAAATGCAGCTGGAACAAATGAATGCAAATATCTGTTGGACCTTGCCCGTCTAGAATAAGTATACTTTCGGCCTGATGGCAAGAGGCAAAACTTTTAATAAAGTGGGTGGTTCTCATGTGCTAAAATGGACATAGCCCTCTTTATGACACTCACATAATACACATGTCCAATACTATTAAGATTTGTGCCTAAAATCTTTTGAGATAGATGAAAGTCTGTTTTTACTTATCACCCTCAAATTACCATACCAGCATATTACTGCAAATGTTAAAAGAGACTCAATAAAAGAAAAATAAAATGTCCTAAAAAGGGGCCTATCCACAAGTAAAACACTTGTTGATTCGCCTTTGTGGGGTTTGTTCACCAAATAAGAATTAATAAAAGAAAAGAGAATGTGCATTATTAATGTTCATTATGCTGAATACCACTGTTGTTATAGTTATTTTTCAAGTTCAGCTGTAATTGTGTGTGTTCTGTACAAATGCCTGTGATTGATTGTCTACAGGAGCGCTGCTGGGTTATAGCAGAGAAAAATAAGAAAAAAGCAGGTAAAGTGAGATCTGTAAGAGATTGCCGAATGAGATCAGTACCATGCTGCTGTAAAACCACTAAAGAATAATAAAATCCTTTTTGCTTTGTTCAAAAAGTTCTAGTGCCGTGTTTCAGTAGAGATCCAACGTATTTCCACTACCGGACACAACAGTTATGGTGACGAGGATGGGATTTTTACCGTACAGAAACTGAGTTAGGAATAACTCCTATGAGGCCTGTGAACTGAGCAAGTATTTAAGAGGGTAAATATTAGTAGCCTCGTAAAATGGCATATGGAAAGCCTGAGGATTTTCACTATAAAGAAAGTGAGGAACAATTTGACGCCTATTTGGAAAGGCTCGAACAGTATTTTGAAGTGAATGGATTAAAGGATACAGAGGAGAAGTCAAAAGCAGTGTTTCTAACGATTGTGGGGAAGAGGACTCATAGTTTGTTGATGGACTTATGAACACCGCAAAAAACTTCGCAAAGACCTATAAAGAACTGTTTGAGTTGTTGAAAACGCACACTATGTGCCTCAAATGAATTTTATTTTAGAGATATGCAAGTTATATGCGAGGAATCAGCTGGTAGGTGAATCAATAAGTGAGTATGTGGCAAATTTACAAAAATTGTCAGCCACTTGCAAGTTTGGACAGTTTCTGGAAGAAGGTCTACGTGATAGATTCGTGTGTGGAGTAAGAAGCACCGAGTTAAGAGGTTGCCTGTTAACTGCTGCCCATTCTAGAGAATTAACCCTTGCACTGGCTGTGGAGATTGGTTTGGCATATGAAGTAACTGTTAAGACTGTTAAGAGCTCGCAACAGTTTTCCCAGAGGACTTTCAAAACGCACGTTGTAGAAAAGAAAGGTGGTGGCAAATTGAACGTGAAAAAATGCTAAACCGTGCTACAGATGTAATGGAAGTGGACATAAACCTGAATTTTGCCGTTTCAAGTATGTGGAGTGCCACAAGTGTGGCAAGCGGGGACATATCCCCGCCTGCCAAGTGGAACAAGCACCTGGACACCTCTCTGTTGCTGAATGCTGGTGCGCCTGATCCGAGAGTCTTGAGCAATAGTGAAAGTTATGCGGAGACGTTACGGCGACGACACGAAAGTGAATGCAACATCCGCTTGCCACAGTCTGACCCTGGTACACACACGTCCAGCTGGCAGAGTTTTCAGTGACAGTGACATAAAAGGGACAGAATTGTTTGCTATTGATTCAAATGTAATCAAGTAGACAAACCATACAAAGTTTATGTTAGGATAAATGATCTGCGGGTGAAATAGATACAGTAGCGGCGGTTTCTGTGATTTAAGAAAAACTTTATTAGCACAGATTTCACAAGGTAAAGTTATCTCCTGACACATGTGCACTGAAAACATACAGTAAGGAAGCTTTGGAGCTAAAAGGGAAGATAACAGTACAAGTACAGTGTAGAGATGAAAAGCACTGCTTAGATTTGTTGGTGGTAAAAGGGGATGGGCCTTCTCTAATGGGAAGAGACTGGATTAGTCGCTTCAATCTAGATTGGTCACATGCAAGCAAACTCACTTTTGAGAAGATGCAGCAACTGTGTGACAGATATTCATCTGTTTTTCAGCCGGAATTAGGGATGCTGCAAGGCATAAGTGCAAAGCTTCATGTTGTAAAAGGTGCCATACCTAAGTTTTGTAAGCCACGCCCAGTACCTTATGCTTTGAGAGAGATGGTTGATGCGGAGTTGTCAAAACTAGAAGCTAATGGGGTAATTTCTCCTGTCAGTTATTGTGAGTGGACTGCTCCTATAGTGTGTATTTCTAAAAAGGACAATACTGTAAGGATCTGTGAAAACTACAAGGTTACTATTAACCCTTGGTTGGAAGTTGAACAGTGTTCGTTACCAGGAACTCAGAATTTGTTGACCAAATTGTCAGGGGGTCAGAGGTTTACCAAGTTGGACTTATCTCAGGCATACCAACAAGTACCGCTTGAGGAAAATTCCAAATGATACCTGACCATTAACACACAAAAGGGGTTATATACCTTTAACAGATTACCGTATGGGGTGTCTAGCGCACCTGCGATTTTTCAGAAAATTATGGATCAGGTATTGCAAGGTGTAGAGGGTGTAAACTGTTACCTTGATGATATTTTGATCACAGGAAGTGACACAACAGCATATAGATGCTTTAAGCTGCGGTCACACTTGACTTTTTTTCCCATAGACTTCCATTCATACGCACGCGAATGCATCAGACCAGAAACGCAAGGTCATGCGTCAAGTTTCGCATGTTGCTGCAGTGCAAAGTTCAAGCTTGGTGAACTCTGACCTGCGAAATCGCATCACTTGACTGCGTAAAACCAATTGAGGATTAAAACATGACCTCTCTGGACAGAAATTTAAAACATGGAGCAATCATTTTGTTTAACCCCGCCCCTTTTCGCAGCGCAGCATGACAGAATTTCGCACACACAAAGCCCGGTGTGACCGTAGCTTTAGAAGGAGTTCTAAAGAGACTGCAAGCTTACAATCTTAAAGCATGCTTTTTTCCAGAGTAGTGTCTCATATTTAGGACATATCATTGATGTTGAAGGTATTCATCCAATGAAGTAAAAAAACAAATGCTATTGAAAATGCCCCGGTACCCACTAATGTAACCGAATTGAGGTCTTTTCTAGCTTTGCTAAATTATTATGGCAAATTCATTCCCAACCTTTCTACCCTCATACAACCCATGATAGAACAGTTGCATAAGGGTGTAGAATGGAAATGGTCAAAGGAATGTCAAAATGCATTCGAAAATGTAGAGACATGTAATGTCAAATCAAGTTTTGACTCATTACAATTCAACACTACCATTGCTCTTTGCTTGTGATGCATCTCCAGAAGGAGTAGGAGCTGTAATTGCACACCGAATGAATGACGAGAGTGAAAGGCCAATAGCGTTTGCCTCCAGGATGTTGACTAAAGCTGAGAAAAATTATTCTCAAATTGAAAAAGAGGCGTTAGGCTTAGTATTTGATGTGATGAAGTTCCATGATTACTTGTTTGGGAGACTTTTTGTTCTGATCACAGATCATAAGCTTTTGTTGATAATACTAGGTCCAAAGACTGGAGTGCGTACTCTGGTGACTGCTAGAATGCAGAGATGGTCTCTGATTTTATCTGCATACCAGTATGAAATCCAGTACAAAAGGTCTGAACAGCATGGAAACGCTTATGCTTTATCTAGATTGCCTGTAAAAGGGGACAATTCTATGCATTCCAGTGCAATTTACAGAATTTCGTATTTGGAGAAACTGCCTGTTACTGAAAAAGAAATTGTACATGAAGCAGAAGATGATTCTGTTTTAAGAAGGATGAAACATTTAATGAATGGATGGCCACAATACATAAAGGATGATGCCCTAAAGCCCTATTTTTCTAAAAGGATTGAATTGTCAACAGCATGTCAACAGCAGCGTAGTATGCCTTGTACTGTGCTTGTGCATACATGGAAATGGGCATCAGGTCCGTGGGAGAGAATTCATCTAGATTTTGCAGAGGATCATCAGCAGATGTTTCTTTTAGTGATGGATGCCTATGCTAGATAGCCTAAAATCATTCCCATGAAAACAACCACGTCAGCTAAGACTATTGCGGTGTTGATGGATTTGTTTTCGTCCTATGGTATTGCGCAGGAAGTTATTATGGATAATGGACCACAATTTACGTCCCAAGAATTTGAAAAGTTTTTACAGTTGCATGGGGTTAAGCATGTTAAATCGCCTGTGTACCATCCAGCATCAATTGTGTTAGAGAGCTTAGCTTTTTTTTTTTTTTTTTTTTTTTTAAGTTTTGTGGTAAAGGAAAATTGTGAAGATTTGAAGTTACAGGGGAGGAGCTTTGGTGTTTGTTCACAAAATAAGAATTAATAAAGAAAAGAGAAAGTGCATTATTATTGTTTATTATGCTAAATGCTACTGTTGCTGTAGTTATTTTTCAAGTTCAGCTGTAATTGTGTGTGTTCTGTACAAATGCCTGTGATTGATTGTATACAGGGGGCGCTGCTGGGTTATAGCAGAGAAAAAAAGAAAAAAGCAGGTAAAGAGAGATCTGTAAGAGATTGCAGAATGAGATCAGTACCATGCTGCTGTAAAACCACTAAAGAATAATAAAATCCTTTTTGCTTTGTTCAAAATGTTCTAGTGCCGTGTTTCAGTAAAGATCCAATGTATTTCCACTACTGGACACAACAGCCTTTTTACAAATAAAATTTGTGTTGGCCTTAAAGTTCAGTTTATCATCTAGGATGGTGCCCAGGTATTTATACTCACTCATTATCTCAACAATAGTACCGTTTATAGTAGTAGTAATAGCATTAGAAATAAAGTTTTGGTGAAAATCAATAAGCATCTCTTTAGTTTTTAAGATATTAAGTTGTAAATATGAGTCTTTGCACCAAGCAATAAAGTTGTCCAATACTGGGCCATGACCCTCCTCATGATCATGACAATAACAGAATAATCAGCATACTTAATTATATACCTTGATTTAAATTTACTCTGACAGTCATTGGTGTAAAGTACAAACAATAGTGGTGACAAAACACATCCCTGCAGAGAACTTGTTGAGCATAAAATTGAGTTAGACAGTGTGTACAGTTAAAAGCTGAAAAGAAATCCACAAAGCATAGTCACACATGAGTTTTGTCATTCTCCAAGTGACCCGTCACAAAGTTCAGTAATGTTGTTGTGGAATCCTCAACCCCTTTGTGTGACTGATCAGCAAATTGAAGAGGGTCGATCATGTTCCGAGTCATGTGCTGTAAGTTCCTCTTAACAATGCGCTCAAAACATTTCATTACCAATAGAGGAGAAGAATTCCAGAGCTCATCATCTGGTCACTGGGGTACCTCAGGGATCTCTTCTTGGCCCCCTTCTATTTTCTATTTACACCACATTACTACACCACATCGTCCAATCACATGGTTTCTTTTATCATTGTTATGCTGATGACACACAGCTCTACCTTTCATTTCATCCAAATGACCCAATGGTAGCTGCAAGGATCTTTCAATGTCTGGAGGATATCTTCACTTGGATGAAAGACCATCACCTAAATCTTGATGTGGCAGAAACTGATCTCCAAAAGTCTTCCCTGCAACTCCACACATTCAACAATTTCTCAATCCAATGTAATCATTTACTATTACCCCATGCAATTTAATAAGGAGTCTTGGTTTAATCCTGGATGAAGTTGTCCTTCAAAGAGCACATTGATAACACAGCTCACACTTTCAACATCAGAAGATTTTCAGAAGATCCTTCCTAACAGAGCATGCTGCACACTTTTAGTTTCATTTCAAGGCTCTTCTAGCTGGATTCCCATCTTGCACCTTTAAACTTAGTCTTTGTTCTTCAAGCCCAAAAGAGCCCATGTAACACATCTCTGTGTCTTTCGACATTGGTTACTTGTTGTGGCCCGTATCAACGTTAAATCATTGATAAACAGCCACTGATTTTTAGATTTTTTTAAAAAAAAATTTAAATTTAAAAAAATCACAAAGCGCAAAGCAATTTAGGTGTTTTTTTAACCAACTTTTAATGAATTTACTTTCATTTTATCGAACATGCATATAATTTTATGTATGCAATAATTTTGTATTAGTTTATATTGAATTATATGCAATGAACATGCAAACACTGCAAAATATTTGTTAATATATAAATGGAAAATAGCAAACTCCATAGATTTTTAGAGCATTTACATTCGGATTTTGTGACAGTATCCATATTTTTTGATGACCTGTTTACATTTATTATCCTTTAAAGGTGACCCGTATCCGATAGTCTGCATTTACACAGCACACGGCAAAAGGCACAATGACCATGAAAAAAAGAGCAGGCTCTGACTGACAGCTGATAATAAAATAGCGCTCTACTCTCCATTCATGTATTTATTCTGTTCGCAGGTTTTGATTTATTTATTTCAATTTTGACAAGTTGTTTTGCTATAGTTTATAACAGAAAAGTTCTCATTTTGCCGTCTTTTAATTGAGGCTTTTTTAAACCAGTAGCTATTTTAATGTCATGTTCATGGCTTGATTTATGCACGTGATTTTATGCAATAGTTTTATATTAGTTTACACTGTGAGGTGGATGTTGCTTTCTCTCTCTCGTTAAACATGCCTAAATACTTGAACATGTTCGGTATTCTTGAAGGCGGGTGTGTTGAGTCTCCAGCAGTTCAGTATGTGGGTGCGCTTAGAGATGTGTGTAGGTGCAGAGAATATTGTCAAACAGCTGTGTGGACTGTCCAGTTCTGGTTTGATTGCAGTATTTACATATCTGTACTGCACTTCAATAATGCGGCTTCTTGTTAAAGTGAGATTCCATCGCATGGTTAACTTGCTTGGCTGCAGCTGTAGTTGCAGCCTCTGCTTGGATATGAATAGGGCAGCAGCCTTTGAACTCCGGTAAGAAAAAGAAGAGGTTACGTCACACCAGCCCGCCCAACCGAGTGACATGTGCAACACAGAGGCCAGCCTTACCAGGTGTGTGCAAAGCACTTGATTTGCGGTTCAAATTCAATCCTGCTTTCAATCTCCAATGCAAATTTCACCCCCATGAGACAACTTTTCACCTCAACGAGAAATCTTGTTGCGATTTAATCTTGCCAGATCTCGAGACACGAGATCCTGTGACACCCCTAGTAGACATAATATATATCTGGTAAACCAAAGGATCAATGGCTTAGACTAATCTAATCATTTTGAATAGAGCTTTATGTTGTATGTTTTACTTAGGGTGGTTTCACACCTAGACTTTTGTTTCGGAACCTGTCCCATTTCCCCAGTTAGCGCGGTTAGTTTGGCATATGTGAATCCAGCAATCGCGTTTGGATCTGCGCCAAATCAATCGATCCGAGATCATCTGAATGAGGTTGTCTCGGCTCGATTGAAACGAACTCGGGAGCAGATCGATTATAGTGAGAAAGCAATACAATCCGAGGCAGGCTATATCACAGTGTATTATGGATATGTAATAGGCATATGGCTATATGAAGAGAGAATTATGAGTAGGGCGGGAGGTCATTCCTACCGGTAAATGTGCATTTCATGTAAAATGCGAAAGTGAAAGCATGTTAACTATTAACGAGAGCTGTTTATTGGTTAGGAAAATTGACCAAACAGCAGTCTTGGTTTATCTGTTATTTCTCTCTATGATGTAATGCCTATAATGCATAAGCCAACTGCTATGTCTGAGAAAGTCTTATCTCTGATTTATATTTGGAGATGACTTCTGTGGGTGTCACCATTCAAAATGAAAGCGCAGATTTTCGCTTATAATGTCTTATTGCTCATCATAAATTTGAGCAGGACTCTGAAAAATAAACGGTGAAACTCTGACCAATGTGAGGAGAGTTTACTCGCATGTTACTTGTTTTTAGCTCTTGTGGTCCTTTTAGAAACTTTGCCGTGTGAAAGCGAACCGCACCAAAAACAAAGAGCAACAATGTAACAATTTTAATCCCTGTTTCGGAACAAGAGCATCAATCCACAGGTGTGAAAGCACCCTTAGATGTACTCAGCATTCCTTGCCAGTGCCATCTTTAGTTTGCTAAATTGGGGGTGATAGAGCCACTCTGCAGTTGAACTGATTTTTATGAAACAGCTTGATTTACTGAACTCATTTCATATTGATGCAACTTTACTACTTTATTCGTTTATTTCTGTAAAGTAGTTTTGACATGATCTGGTTTTTATAAAGTACTATAGAAATTCTTGATTAGTTATTGATTATTTAAGGCCAAGTTTAGATTATTCACTTACTGAATGGGTGGTTCAGCAAGAATGGTGGGGGCGTGTGCCTACTGCCTTCACATAGTTTTCTATAAATACCCAGCTCAACAGTATCTCATTGAGTGAGATATAGTTCCTGTTGTTGAAATAGGGGCAAGTGGCAGACAAATCACACTACCTTCAACCTTTCAAATCAACCTGATCTTACTGGCCAGGAAACTCACATTAAAAAGCAGGTAAGCACAAGATTTGTGATCTAGATTAGCAACTCCTTATATGTGTGTATGTATATATATATATATATATATATATATATATATATATATATATATATATATATATATATATATATATATATATATATATATATATATATATATACTTTTTTTTTTTTGAAGTTCCTTTCATTGCACTTGCCTTTCCTATATGCAGGTAAATTGAAATGTGTCATTTTGCTTTATAAACAATTAGGTTTTTGTCTGTTTGTAGGTCATATAGTGGGTCAAACAATATGACTATGGTTGTTACTGAAGCTTTTTGACATTTCACTCATTGCTGTGTTTGTGCCATAAATATTTGATGATAATCATTTAATATTGTAATACAGAAGTGTTTTTAAATCTTTATAGGCTGCAAAATGTAATGTTTCATCCTGGTCAAGGCATAAACTTCATGTAAATCAACAGTTAATGAAACTTTTTTTTAATGTAGATTTTTTTTTCTTTTCTGTTAAACTATTGCACTTCTTTACTGACAAGAAATACATGAATTAAATGTGTATTATTTTGACACTAACTTTAAGTCTAAACTGTATCTGTTTGGGAGCTCAGTACTAACATCATGGACAATAAGCACAATTAAATAGCTTTAGGTGCTAATCAGAAGTGTTAAAAATAATGCCATTCTTGTTTATACATTTACTTCTTTCCAGCTGTTACCAGAAATAAATACACAATGTTACTTTGGAGTGAATGATTTTAAGTCAGCTCAGGTCTTTATTCAAAAACGACCTCCAAAAGAGGGTAACTCAGTGCCAGTGAAGCTGTAAATGAACTGCACCTGCCATGTCTGTCAGACAAAACCCCAACGACTTTTTTTAGCAACATGGCTTTTGCATAGAAACACATCAGCAGTGGCATTATACAATGTTATGAACACTTGTCATTTTATTTATCTATTAATATTATTAACACTTGTATAAATTATACAAGTTTACTTTAAATAAGGTCTTATGTGACTATTTCGGAAATTCAGGACTGTTTACTGTTTGTGTGTGGTGTATTCAATGGTGTCTTTTAAAATAAAGTGTAAAGAAATATGTAACAGTTCTCTTGTAGTTTATCTATTTACATAATTTATATGTTATACTTTATGTATGTATAATATTAAAGTTCCTGTTGTAATAGAGGCCAAATTGTAACATCTGTGATAGTTAACCTCACTCCCTTGGCCTTGTTACTGCTGTACTCTGATGAATGTTCTTATGTGTTCTTATAGAAGCATGTACATTCTATGCCATCTGTTTAATTCCACTTTGCATGGAATATTTAGCATGGTACCAAATTCAACTTTGAGGTCACTGTGGTTTAGATTCTGACAACCACACCAATGTTTGAGGCCAGTTGCCCAGTGAAAGTTATGTCAGAGAATGTATAGGAATGTTGCCTCTGGCACAATGCAAGTAAACACAGTAAAATTAATTTTAATCAGTGATGCTGTCTATATTTCAATGCATTGTTTAAGCATGATTTAGCGTGCATGTATTTTTAAATTCTACCTGTTAACATTGTCACTTTGCAAAATGCCTCCTAAATATCTCTCATGAATGGAGTCACTAGACTGCATATCATCAGTGACAATTTTTTTTTTTTTTGCATAAGTAATCTAAGTCTAAATTGTCTTTCCAACAGGGTGCTGGAGTCTGGCATTGAAAAGGTTGAGTCTCTTCCAGACACTGAAAGCGAACAGAGTTCTGTCAGTAAGGTGGCTGAAGATACAAACCTGTCCTCAATGATCAAACTTGATTCTCCACCAAAGGGAGTTAAAAACAGTGTTCCACATCCATTCCTTCTCACCAGCAAGCTGAATAAACAAGTAGAACCCAAGGGCAGTGCCACGAATGTGGCTGACCTGCCCACCTTTTCACCATCATTGTACCCTCCAAGCGCTTTTAATTATGAGCGCCCTCGCCATTTTATCCAGTCTCTGCCCAGTTTCCACACACACGACATTGAGATCAGCAAGCCAAATGATCTTTGTTGCCCAGCTACAACTCCTGCACCCTTTGTGACCTCTCCTCTTCTTGCACCCACTCAGACATTAATGTGTTCCAGCATGACTTTGATTCCTAAAGCACGGAGTACTCCAAACAGTGAGAATCTATCACCAGCAGCTTTCCTATCATCAGTCCTGCCTTCATCTCCAAGCTGCCAGTCAAAATGCCTTTCCATACCTCAATCACCCAGGCACTCCTCTAGATCACCCAGCCCAACACAAAAGGTCCAAGAACAACCCCTATCTCCTTCAAATCAGTTACAGAACCTGCCAGCCCGGATACCTCCAGATACATTGAAAACTACAGCTCGATCTCTGCAGTCTTCACCTGTGCCCCATATTACCTATACATCCAACATGTAAGTATTATCACACAAATGACTACACTAAAACACTGTTATACATGATATTATACAGCCAGACCCTTTAGAAGGGCTGAACTCTATCACAAATGTCATTGCCTAAAGGCCACACAAGAAGCCATATTACTCTTATGCTGGACTTGACATTAACTTTTTTGATCCCCAGCCACTGTGGCTAGAAGATTTCCAACATTACTAGCCGCTCGCCATTTTCACTAGCCACAATTTTGTTGTTGGGAACATATTTTATATGCATAAATTTGACTTTGACATACAAACATTTCTTGATTTATACCTTGTGTCTAGTCTACATGTCTCCTCATTCATTTCACTTTTTGTGTGTGTTGTGTATGAGCTTGCTCAATGTGCATGAGCAAATGGATTGTGTCGCAATGCAATTAGTTTTTATTTCACATGACTTTTTAGGGCTCAAAATTAAGGATTTACCAAATTAGTCTCTGACCATAGCAAAAATAAACAATTATTTCGTAGCCACAAATTTTAAATTTGTCAAAACAAGCAAAATATAGCTGTACATCCGCTTTTTAATTCAACAAATTTTTTCTTTTAAAAAGAACTATTGTCATATATCTAAAATATGCACAGTAATCTATCCTTGCCAGGTCCCACATCACCAGTTAACTACACATAAACAGGGAGTTAATCTCATGTTAAAGCAATGTTATGGTAAAAAAAAAGATAATTAAACTATATTAAAAAAATAACTGTAAGCAAAAGAAAGCATGTAAAAAACATACCGTGAGTAATAATGAAAGGATGATCACATGCACACGATTAATGTTAGGCCTACTAATAATCTGTTCAAAGAATAATTAAAACGAAATAAGTGACCGCTGCTGCTTACAAAAGGATATATATTTTTTTAAATCTTGAGCCCTTGAAAGCACCAGGACTGTGGGTGCACTATCATTGCTTTTTGTCCTGTCTATTTCAAAGAGAACCAATTGCACCTCTAGGCATGGTTGCTTCACGCAAGTTAACAGGAGCGCGCAAAATTTTTAACAATCGCACACATCACATCACCTGTGCGCATGAGTGAGCATCCTCTCATTCAGTATTCAGTTATTTTTGTCAGTCGTGTTCCTTCTCGATTCTAAGATCACATTTGCATGCATTTTGGGCCATCTTTATTGTCGAACCCTGCTTTTAAGAAAACTACAATTTAAAAATGATTTCCAACCAGCCAAAGTGGCTAGTGGTGGTGTTAATGTCAAGCCCTGCTGATATGTAAAGCAATAATCACATTTTGTTTTGTTCAGCGTCATGTAGACAAATGTAAACGTATAATCAGTGGGCCTCATTTATGAAACAAGCATACAGCAATAAATGGGTGCACAATCATATCAATGCAAAACTTGGGATTTAATAATATGCGCATGAGCAGTAAGCTATCATCAAATCTCATATTTGGTCTCAGTGTGTTTATGGATGTTTTCAATTAGCACATTAGGTACACATTTGGATGTCTAAAAGAAAAATATTAAGATTATTTGTGTTTATTTGTGATTTTTTTTACATTATCCTTTTATCCTTTTTATCCTTTTTCACAACAATAGATGAATGGTCCTGCTTTGATTTATGAAATGCTGCTACTATCATTTTTTTCTAATAATGCGTTCATAATTTGCATTAATTTGTCTTCTTGATTTGTGTTTAATTTTGTAGTTTGCATTAGAAGTTATCAATAAAGAAAACATTAGAAGTTTGATACACCAGAAAAAGTGAAACATACCCTTTTTGAAGTTTCTATATATGAAAAAAACACAAGGTGGCTGAATTTGCATGGTATTTAGCTGAAGCTTGATCATTCATTACTTTATCTCTATTCAATTCATTTTTAGCATGAATTAAACTAATAAGCCACTGTTTTCTCCACTGTTGGTTCATGATCAGGGCTATCTCTCATTCGGACAAGTTTCTCTTTTTCACCGGGTTATGTTTGTCCATGTCATAAACTCGAAGGGGGAGCTTCTAAAATGTGAATATTTGTTGGTGTGATAGTCAAATTACTATATTGACTACAACAGTACAGTGTGCAACAAAAAAAATGTGTGTTCTGTGCCAGAGTGTCTGTTTTTATTTTGGTCTCTGTAATCCACCCTTTTGCTTTAGTCTTATTAATCCACCTAATGCCCAATTATATTTTAGCATCCTGAGTTGCCTTGGTGGAAAACACAATGTATTTCATTTCAGTCTTAAAGGCTGCATTTACAGTATGCGGCCGTGACCAAAATTGCAACCTGTGGAGGACAGCAGCAGCCTCTGAAATGAGATGCAGATTCAGAGTTATAAAAATCCACAGAATATGGTTTTTAATTAGCAAATTATATAAATATTATAAACTTAAACATTAGCTGAGCAGGTTACATTGTAACACCATGTCCTAAGACAATGCGATACGGCAGAATAGAGCTTTAGTAAAAAATAAAGCACTTACGGACATATATTTCAGTGTATAATAATCTGCATGTGCGTTAAGCTTAGTTCACACTACAGGATTTTAAGCCTGATTTGAGCCTGATTTAGAAGTTAACGAGCTCGCCGACAGATCGGGCTATGATTGGGAAAAAATCTGCGGGTGCTTGGCGCTCTACAGTCTTTATGTGTGAACTACTGAACAACGCATCAAAGAGGCTTAGTAAAGCATCGCCAACACCTCTCAGACAGAAATACAATATCTAGGGCTGAGCTGCAGCCAATGAGATTTAGACTAAACAAAAATTACATCAGAAAAAAAAGGAGCGCTAAAAACAAAAATATCCTGTTATCTTTTTACATTACACTTACATTTACGTTACCAAGACAACCAGTGACTTTTCATTTTCAATTGTGCTTGCTGATCCTCGTACATTGCTTGTTTTAGCTCCTTTTTCACTTTAACAACTAAACGAATGCTCAGGTCCAGTGCTTAATTTGTGAATTGCGAGGTCCCGGAACAGATCGGGGTAATGGATCTGGCATGCTACCGAGAATGTAGGTGTCGCGCATGAAAGTGGAGAGTGGGGGGGTATCCCAGACGCAAGCCGGGGCAGGGGTTGGTTGTCGCACAAAAGTGTCACAAAGTGAAAGTGAACAGCAGACAGGGCAAGAGGGCGGGTGAGAAGGAGCAATCGGTAAAATGAGGTGCTTGATTAGATTTTAGAGGTGCCGGATCTGTATCTGGCATGTTCCGACACAAATTAAGCCCTGCTCAGGTCTATTTAACCGACTATATTATCATTGATGCTGTAAAAGTTACTCCATGAACTTGAAAATAGCCAATCTTTTGCAGGACATTTTCAGTGGCTGAACAACACTTACATGCATATTAACCCATTCATAAAGAAGAACTCAATCTACATAAGCTTTGCGTGGCTAAAATAGTTTTAAAACATACCTGTATAAAAAGCAATACTTCAGCCATGGTGGCACCCTTAAGATCGTTGTTTTGAACTGCATAACATCATTGCCCTCCAGCATGCAAAAGTAATTTCGCTATTGATTCAGGGTTTAGAAAAGTTTAGATTCTGCAGTTTTGGCAGAAGCCCTTTCAAAAACAATCTTTCTTTTCATGGATACAAGGCCTTTGTCTTTCAGAAAGAATTTCAAGTTGATGCAGAGTTTGCCTGATGTCTCTCTGTCAGCGTTAGATCCATGCTTCATGTGTACGCGCAAGTGACGTATCTGTCTGCTTAAAGAGGCTGCGCAGAAATTCAAATTTAAATTTGTTGACAGCCAGTTTGAGTTACCTGTTGTAATTGAGTTATTGGTCGGTCTGACATTATTTAATTGGATGAACAATTTTTAGTTTTATGCCTTATCCAGAATATAAAAATACATATAAATACATTTAGATCATTTACATTAATCATTACTATTGGAATGTGAAGAAAATTTCAACCAGCACAACAAAAAAATCACAACAAATCACCTACTGCACCTTTAAGCCTCTTTCACACTACAAATGACTCGCAGCGGCAGAGTGAGCGCCTTCGAGTCAACGCGAGCGACAGAGACTGTTGGCGACCAGGTAGTCGTGTCGAGCAACACAACAAAGTTGAGAATCCTTGAACTTATGCAAATGAAGAGCGATTTTCTTAAGCAACAGCTAAAAGGAGCACCAGTAGAGCTTACAAGATCTTCTCTCAGCTCACTCAGTGGCCAGTTGTATTCTCCATGCTGTAGACCTACATAGACCTGCATTTGCAGCAGGTGGCCACCCAGACAGGCAGCTAAAAAGTCACTGCTAGTGTGAAGGAGGCCTTATATAAAGTAAACTCTTTATAAATAAAGCAAGTCTCCTTCTTCAGCTTCACTCCAATCTGCAAAAGACAAAGATAGCACCAAAAAAGCCTGATCTGAGCTCCAGCAATTCACAAGCTGTTCTCCACTAATTTTCAGATAAGTCTTCAACAATGCTTTTTTAAATGTCCTTCTTCTTACTGTTGTGGCTCCATTACCTACAATTTAAATAAATGCCACAGAGAAGACATATCTAACAATCTATGCCCACCACCACCCCCTTCCTCTTGGAAGGACATCCATCTATGCGCCCATCCATGTGCCTTTGAAGGATATTCCTGATAATCAGTTTCCAGTCATTGTTAAGGTGTGTGATTTCTATTATCCTCGACATGCTGCACTGTAAAAGACAAGGAGACAACTAACAGTGATCTACATACTTGCTGAGCTCCAGCAATGCACAAGCTGTTCTTCAGTGTTCTTCAGATAAATCTCAGAGGATGCTCTTGTGAGTTTCTTTCTTTTGCATGTTGTGTGTCCATTATCTACAGTTTAAATAACTGCCACAGGGAAGATACATCTAACAATCTATGCCCACCTCCACCCCCTTCCTCTTGGAAGGACATCCATCTATGCCCCTATCCATGTGCCTTTGAATGTATATGAGCATGAGCTGAATGGCCGTGTGCTCAGGAGCTCAACAGAAACGTCTGTGATTGGCTAGTATGGACATCAATGCACTCGCTTCATTCTGCGTTAACACTGACACAACAGTAGGCTATATTAAAAGTGGAACTAGAATTCTGTAACTATTAGAATTATCATACTGGTCTCATGTAAGACATATTGTCACATCATATTTACATTGAAAACTTCTATTGAGATATTAAAATTAAGCTTTGAATGTCTGTCATATTTTATGACCCCTTTACCCTAAAAATATTATCTTTTTTGGTAATACAGCCTATAAATATGTAGTTAAGATACTAGAACACGCAAAGGTCTGACGACTCCTCCCTCAAAATTTCATTGGCTGTGGTTTGGTAGCTTGACTGAGCTGTTGGTGAACAAGTTGTTGTCAGATCATGTAGTGTGTGACCCCCCTCTTGTGGATCATTTACATAGTGTCACATAGTGTGAACACCACAGCGATTAATGCCGAGGTCAGACTGCATGACCCTGATTTTGACTCGCCGACAGGTTTTCAGAAATCGCAGACAAATGCTTGAAATCACAGGCAAATCAGTGTTCGTGCGCGCGAGTAACAATCACACAGTATGAATTATCAAAGACGCGATCTGTGAGAATCGCAGACGAGTCGCCGACACCCGTGAGATATTTGGCATGCTAAATATCTGGAGCTGTCGGCGATTCAAATCATGCTGTGTGAATGAGTTATGATTTAAAATAACATCGGCGATCACCTACAGCCAATGAGAAAGCAGCATCCACTAGCATGGGTACCTGCAGGCCAACGAGAGGTTGGGGAAGAAGTTAAAAGCGCTCATTATCAGTTTATTTGGACCCAAGAAATGGAGGAAAAACTCAAATTTGGCAGGAGCACCAGTGTCTGTTTGACGTGTCATCTAAACAATACCACATAATTTCCTTTTAACCCAGGTGAGCAAACTAAGTACATTTTCTACCCCACTAAAGGCTTCTTTCTCATTATGTAGTTGATAACTATACTATATCTATAATATATACACTATACTATAATATATACCAGGGCTTCGAACCGGTTTGGAAACTAATGACATTTTGCAGGAAAAGAAACGGAAAACGAAAAAAGATCAACTTTAATAGTTCTGAACAGAAATGTTTACAGTTAAACGGTTAATAACGTTACTTTATCGTTCACTTTATTATATGAATTTGGGGGACAAAAAGCATTAATTTAAAGCATGTGAACAAATGATGCATACAACGTGAAATGCCCGCGAAGCAGACATCATAAGCGAGAGTCGTTTCAACGCGACGAGCTTGTCGTATAGGTTACCGAAAACCTGCTCTTTTATGTACAAAGGTATGTTTCGGTTTAAGTTATTGCTAATAAAACTTGAATTTACTAAATGAATTATTGATTGTTGATTGTTTTAGATGGATCTCCATAAAAAATCCTTTTATTAATATTTCTACTATGACAAATCATCTGATAAATCGATCTGTAATATTGAAGGATGAGGGGCAGATCATAAACATGATAAAGTTTTGAATGATGATAAACCAATCAAGCATTTTCCATTCGGAGAATTACAGTAATTAATAGCTTAGTCCTTATAAACAATCCATTAATAAAATACATTATTTACAAGGCTACTAAAGAATTAACCGAATATGCAATGTGATTGGCATAATGATCACAGTAAAATGAGGTAAGCACTCATTTTTATATAAACTTTTTTCATATAAACTATTAAATTTCTAATAACATTAAAATCAAAATACAACTCATTGCATTTTTCGTTTGATAAAAATATACGGAAACGAAATAAAATCAAAAGATGGCTAGTTTGTAATTTGTTTTAATATAACAACACCAGCCGCTCGATACCAAGGATGGGGCTGTGTGTGTAGTGCATTTAAGCAGCATGTATCTATCAACTGCTGCTGGTGAGCAGGAGCAAGCGTACGTGCGCAAAGCCGGTATAGATATAACCAAAAGCAAGTCCATATTGTAAATATTTCTTTAACGATACTTATCGAAAATGCATTTAATTGAACCCCTCGAATAGAATTTTAGTTGCACCATTAGGAAATCAGGGCATTCTAGAGCCCTGCAATACTTTGTAATAAAATAACGTTCTTAACCGTTTTTTTTTTTTTTCTAGAAAACTGTTTTCAGAACACAATAACAGAACTGAAAAAATATCAATTCTGCTTAGAGTGAACCGATTGGTTTTTTTTTTTTGTTGCTGTTTTAAGCCCTCATATATACTATGTGACTTCGTGTTGTTTCCATGTCACTTCTCGCAAAGTTGTCGGCGATTTTTCCTATTTTGAAGTCATGCAGTTTGAAACCTCCTGTTGCCAATCCATCTTGCAGTGTAAACACAGCATGACGGAACGCTAGCCCAGATAGCCATGCAGTGTGAAAACATCCGTGACACGACTACTTTGAAAATCATGCAGTCTGTATTCGGCAGACACAAAATCAAGTCATGTAGTGTAAACAACACAGCGATCTGAAATGTTTAAAGTCATGTAGTGTGAACTAGGCTTTAGCCTACTGTTGACCAGACTGAGAGATACTGAAAGTAAAACTGAAACTTATATATACAGTGCAGTACTTTAAATGTCCAATAGGGGAGGGGGTCAAAACCACATATGGCTATATACGACTGCACAACAATGACAGTGATTCTGCAAATGGCCCACTGGCTGGCAGTTTGAGACCCATGGTCTACAGAGATTTTCCAATATTTTTTTAGTTGCAATCAGGATTTCACAAAAATTAATCCAGAAAAGGCCGAAGCAAACACTACTAGATTACTATGGTATAAATACAGCAATACAAAATACAAGAAATAGGCTTAAATGGTCACTTACTTGTTCTATAGTAATTTGTTCAGCCGTAGTAAATTGTTTGTAAATCTTTGTAAAACACAGAGATTTTCTCCCTCCAAGGACTTATTATGTGGTCTCTGTCTTGTGGCGAAACATCAACCATCACTTTGTTTGCTTTGCTCTGATGTCCGTCGATGCACTGAATTTCCAAAGTTATGCAAACATATTTTAAAATGGGCATGATATGGGGCTGTAGGAGTGCTAATATTACAGAATATCATGCCTATCAGATCAGCCAATCAGATTTAAAAACCAGACAGAACTGCTGCATGCATATATATATATATATATATATATATATATATATATATATATATATATATATATATATATATATATAAATATATATATATATATATATATATATATATATATATATATATATATATATATATATATATATATATATATATATATTGGGTTGCAGTGTAGGGCTGGGTTTGCTTTCGAGATCTTAAAAAACGTTAAAAAGTACACAGCAATGGATGGTAACCAAGTGCTAAAAAGTTCTGAAATGGCCAGCAATGAGTCCAGAACTACATACCATTGAACACCTGTAGAGAGATCTCAAAATGGCTGTTGGGAAATGGCACCCTACCAATATGAGAGACCTGGAGCAGTTTGTAAAGCAAGAGTGGTCCAAAATTCTGGGTAAGAGGTGTAAGAAGCTCATTTGGTTATAAGCTCATTTGGTTTTTCAAAGGGTGTGCAACTAAATATTAAGTTAAGGGTGCCAATAATTTTGTCCAGGCCATTTTTGGAGTTTTGTGTGACATTATTTGAGATTTGCTTTTTTTTTTCCCCTCCCTTTTTTGTTTTGAGAAATTTGGCCACAACCATAATATTTTTTATAACTATATAGCAGTTAAGTGAAATAAAATAACATCAAATTGCCTGCAGGTAAATGTTAACATTTCTCTGATTAAGGATGAACTAAGACTTAGCTTGACATTTAGCCTGCCCTGGACCAGGCTAGTTGTCCAGCATAAGTTGCCAGAGTAACTTAGTTTGAACTGTTGTAAATTTGATTTATAAAACAGAATCTACCTTACCAAAACAAGTCTGTTTTTTCTTAAAGCTTGGTTTATGGAACAGGTCCCAGAGGGTTACTGCACAAAAGCAAGATAAGGGATTAATCTGGGTCACTAATTTTAGTGATTTATTTGTTTTACTGTCAATGCTACTAGAATTGAATGTGTTTTACGGTCACCCCATGTGCTTGGCCATTTACATGTTTCCCAATTAGAATTAAAAATAAATATGTTTAATTGTATTAGCAATAGTTTTATACAAGTTCATATATAGCTGTTACAGATTACGTATATATATATATATATATATATATATATATATATATATATATATATATATATATATATATATATATAGATAGATAGATAGATAGATAGATAGATAGATAGATAGATAGATAGATAGATAGAAAGTCAATGTTTCTTTAATTCAGTAAATATATATAATTTAACACCACTTACTTTCCACAAAAGGAAAAACAAATACTATGTCAATGTTGTCAATGGTTACAGGTTTCCAGCTTTCTTCAAAATATCTTCTTTTGTGTTCAACAGCGGGAAAAAAGACAAACCGGTTTGGAACAAGTAAAGGTTCAGTAAATGATGAAAATGTAAATTTTTTGGGAAAACTATCCATTTAAAAAGAAAAAAAAATGTTTGTTTTTTAAAGGGAGACGCTAATAATCTAAACCTATTCAGTGATTTATGTATAGCTAATAGTGCCCCCAGCAGACCCAGAGATTGGCTGAATATATTATGTTGTGGTAAAACCCAACTGTTTAACTCTAAAGGGACTTGTAAAAGTTTAAACACTGTACAAAGAATTAAGACGGCTATATCAAGTACTGTATGTTGTTAACATAAACTGTAAATTTAAAATAAAAAAATTTAATCAGGAAAACAAAGGCAAAACACACTTCTTCAAAAACTCAAACTTACTTTCTTTACTGGCTTATTAGTTTACATTTATTAGGTCCCTTTAAACATCAATCAGCTATTATGTTTGATTGTCACATTTGTGCATGCTTGTTGTTTTAAACCAAGCTATTAGGAGTCTGTCCTCTGCTGTCGCTATTATACACTAGAAGTTGAGTTTTCCATTTAAATCGCATATTGTTATGCGTGTAAGTAAGAATTTTAAATAATACACTTAAAATGTTTGACTAATATGGTTGGGTTGTATACCAAACTAGCAGTATTCCACTGTATTTCATAGACAGGCAATGCCATTTGAGTTCTGAATGAGCCAAATAGGCTCAACATACCTGTTTACTGTAGTACAAATCATTTTCTATATTCAATAAATTTTTTCCATATATTAAACAAATAAAACGGCCACTTTATAAATTCAAAATGGCATAAATATGAACATAAAAATAAACATGCTATTTTACATATCTCACTACCATAATATAAGTCATAATAGGAAAAATAAATAATAAGATACAACACGTGATGTTTCACTCTGATATGCAGTTAAAATGAGTACACTCACTGAGTGGTTATGTTACTGTGTTTAATCCTGTGCATGAATGTATGCTATAGTTAATGTCACATGCACTGTAATGGGTTTTATTTTCATAGTTAATTTTGAAATAAACATAGCGAAATGTTCGTTAAGAGCTGCATTTTTGCTGGAGGAAGCAGCTTTGAGGAAACAGTAGATGGGGAAACCCGATTGCTCCTCCATGACCCATTGGGGTACAAGTGATACAAGTTTTTCTGTATATGCAGATATTATAACAATCTTTCGATAAGCACACACACCTTGTGCTTTAGCACTGCACAGCTGCGATTTTTTTGATTAAATATAAAACTAGCTGAAAACGGAGCGGCGGGAGTCTGCCGGCGTTTCATATCAAAATTAAATGGGATTGAGGTGATAATATAGTAGTGTACAGTATGAGCTAATCGCAAAACTTTTAGGGGGGCTGAATAGATATAAATAAATATAGGAGGGCTAACGCAACGCCCATACTGTTTTATAATTTTACCTGAGCGTTTCAGCGAGACATCCTCGCTCAGTTGACTTGTTGTGGTCTTCGAAAAACTCACGAAATTTTCTCACAGCTGCTGCGCTCGTCAGGGGGCGGAGATTGGCGCAATTTAAACAAAATGTATCAATTGTAACAAATGAAGATGCGAGTTGAAAAACTAATTTGGTATAGTTAAAGGAGACGTGAATACATGCAGTTTAGGGAAGTCTAATCAGCAAAACAAGTGAGTACACCGAGGGTATACGCAATTATTGATCTTTAGAAGTGGTAATACCCAAACAGCTCATGGACAAAAAGTAGGCATACGGCGTATACGTGCGTATAGCAAGGACTACACCACTGATATATATATATATATATATATATATATATATATATATATATATATATATATATATATATATATATATATATATATATATACATACAGATAATAGTTTCACCTCATATGTTTCTGAACGAAAGTAATGGGAGTTCCCAGATCAGTGAAAGTTACCAGGTCAGTGGGTATAAGAGTTTTAAACCAGTTACTGGCTCACATCGGGTTTTAGCCATAATTGCATTATTCATTCTGTGATCGATCCATTGGTTTCTTAACAAATGTCGTGAACGTGCACTCATCCTTGCTATAAACAACAGGCATGTTGTTGACATAGAGGCAAATTATTATCCTGCATCAGAATACGTGCAACAGCCTATGCCATTTTTTTCCATTATCCTGTCTTTCTTTATTCCAGTTTTGTGTAATACCACTCAGGTGTTAGGATTCTGCACTTAAATGCCTGTTTGGGAAACTGACGCTTAAAACAAAACGATTTTCTCATGGGCTGTTTCATAGGTTGCCAAAACCAATCTTGAAGAAGAATGTTTCACGACCAGTGTCTCGTGCCACAGATGAAGACATTCAAGGCTCTAAAGATGCTCTTATGCATGACCTTGAACAGAAGCTACGAAACAAAGCTCCCCGACAAAGAAACAATCAGGTATCGACAAATTTGTCTGAATTTGTTGTCTGTTTATTAGTAATAAAGTTCTGTACTGAACATTTAAGAAATAATTTTCCCCCACAGCAGAAGATTTCTTATGAGGAACGGATGGCTAGAAGATTGCTGGGTGCTGATAATGCTGCTTCAGTTTTTCATCTTGAAAATTCCTTCAGTTCACAGCCTGTACAGGTATTATCATTTTCATTTATTTGATGTTTTATTTAATTGCTTTTTTGCTGTTGCTGTTTCTGTGCAGTTCAATATAAAACAACAGTCTGTTTGAAATACTATAAATTGTATTCATACTACGGTTGGGACAGTTCACAAAATTGTCACTTCAGTTTATATCACAGTTCTTGTGGTCACTATGGTTGGGTCGATAGATGATGCTCATCATCCATCGCCGGTGGTCCTCCGCCCCACCCCCTTTCGCAAACCCGCTCGCGAAAAATTCACACTTCGGCCCCATTTACAGTAATACAGCTTAGTTTTAATATAGCATTTTAGAATGAAAACGATCCACATCCACACTGGCATTTCATTTTGTCTCTATCTAACAACTCTTCGGTCTTTTGAATCTATCAGGTAACGTGTCACAGCGTCAATACACTGCTTCAATCTTTCACCTCAGATACTGTTGGTTGTGCACATTTTGTCAACATTTTGTGCAAGTTTGTCAACGACACTATAACGACGCAGATCACTCTGCCTATTCATGCCAGACTCCCATGGAAAAAGTGATTGACAGGTGGTAATTTGTGTGTAACTTATCTTTATTTATTTATGATCACATTACACATCATACGATGCCAATTTGGTCGACATCGCCCAACCCTAGTGATCACGTTTTTTTTTTTTCGTTTTTGTTTACATTGTAAAAAAACAAATCCCCTATTGCAACTCTTAATTACCATTTAGAAATACCATACATCAGCATAAAATATGTAGCCTTATATTCTTTCGTTTACAGCATGGGTCTCAAACTCGATTCCTGGAGGGCCGCAGCTCTGCACAGTTTTGCTCCAACCCTAATCAAACACAGCTGATCCATCTAAACAAAGTGTTCAAGAGCACTAGAGACAATTAAGCAGGTGTGAGTTTGAGGTGGTTGGAGCTCAAATCTGCAGAGCTGTGGCCCTCCAAGAATTGAGTTTGAGACTACTGGTTTACAGTATTTTAAAACCTTTGTGATGTATTGGGTTAAATCTGTTATTTCCTCATGTCCCTGTGGCTGGCACTGTTAACAGAGTTTTGTATGCATGTATGTGCAGCAGATTATCTGTAAATGTTGGCTGCTATCATTTTATCTGTTCCCACAGTTTTCTTAAGTGTTTTGGCATTGACAAATAACATTTTGGCGATGAGGATCGGATAAAAAAATTATCATGGATCTACCACAAGTAGCCATGAATAACTAGGCACACTTGGATTTTTTTATTTTCTTTCCTTGTAGCTGCAATGAGTTAGGTTAGCTACAATGGCATTTCCTTTTGGCCATATGGGAGCTTTTGATGATGCATTTTGTAGATGCTAAAATCATTGCTGCTGGGGGAAAGACTTATTGACATCTCCACAAGCTAGGAGAGGAGAGTTGCAAGCATATCACAGATAATCTTCAGCAACATTTATCTCCAAAGCCACTGGTCATTGCTGAGCAATTTCATTTCCACGGTAGGAATCAGGAAGTGAACGAAATGGTAACACAATTTTGTGGTTCTAAGAAGACTGTCAGAATGTTGAGTATTTGGGGCACATTTGGATGATGCACATTGTGAAAGATTTCTTGTGGTTTAAAGAGTGAGAAACATTAGTTTCTGCAGGTTTACTAGATCTCTCAGAATATGTTTTTAACATATTCACATGGCATAGCCACAGTTTCCTCTGTTGGTCTAAAGTGTTAATGATGTAGTTAGTTTCGTTTACCTGACTTTCCACAACATAAGGCCTCAGAAAACCACACAGCAATAGAGGAATCTGGTATAGGCAGTAATGCCAAGACCTTTTCACTCAGCCTAAAGGTTGACAGCACTGCTCTTTTATTGTACTGCCTATTCATCTTCTCTTGTGAGCAACTAAGTGCCACTTTTGCAGTAGCACAAACTTCATGTAACCGCTGACAACTCATTACAAAGTCAAGTACATTAGTTTTTTGTATGCAATGACTACAAGAAACTGATCTCTTAAAACCTTTAAATGTCCCCATACATTATGGTAAACGAAATGCAAAGAGCACAAATAGAACACCATTATGCCAATCATTCTTGGTTTCAAAGCACATGAGGTTATTAATTAGCAAATAATATAAATTCTACAAACGTAAACAGCAGGTGAGAAGGTTACATTGTAACCTGTGTCCTAACAACACACTACGTGAGGAGATACGCAGTGAAAAGCAATTTGGCTCTCTGCACCAGACAAAATGTAAATACAGCGATTTGGAAGCACAAAGTAGTGCACTAACTGCACTCCAAAGAAATGGTAAGGTTTATAATCTAATTAATACATATTAAACCTCTTTAACATCATTAAATGTACACAATGAACCATTGATATGTGTTGGCTTGCATAAGTTCACAGTTGTCACAGTTCTAAAGTTCAATTTCAAATGGTTTATTTTATTTTCAAGATCTGAGGTGAACTATCTGCTGCTGCTTTCAGTAGTATGAAAATAAATGTTATGTAAAATGGGATTCAAACTCACATTACTAGCATTCAACACTGAATAAAGCACATGAGGTGTACCTGAGGTGATCACTGACTTACATGGACAACAATAATTCGATTTTAATGCGATTAAGACAATAATCTGATTAAGAGTCTACCATGTAAACACCGATTTTTTTATTAATTTAATCAGACTAAGGTCATAATCGAACTAAAGAGAAATTTAATTAGGACATGTGGAGTATGCCGATTTTAGTCGCATTATTGAAGTGCAGTACAGGCATGTAAACACCTTAATCGAACTATTACTGTCATGTAGGGCTTTTTGCCGCATTTTGCGACAGGATAGTCCACACACACACACAGCTGTTTGACACTCTTTGCGCCTACCGAGTCAGTGCAGACCACAGACACCTGCATCGTTAAATGCAGAGGTTTTTTTTACTTTCATTCAGCATGCGGTATGAACTTCCATTAAAACAACAGTCTTCCAGAAGTTTATAGTTGCATCCAATATTAATTTGTCACAGGGGGGCATGCCCGAATTAAAGTGAAAGTGCCAAACCACAGTTAAAGTCAACAAATTAATAATGAAACACCCGAAATTACATGAAACTCCGGAGGAAATGCGGATAGCGCGGTGACGCAATGACATTAATCGAATTATGGGCTATAACATGTAAAACTGGATCATGAAAGAAACATTCAAAAAGCAACTCATGTAAACGCCTTAATCTTATTATTGTTGTCATGGATTGGTCAGGCTCTCACGACCCCCACTCACGAAGATCACCATCACCTGACTTCTAATGAGCACACAGCTGCATCACATTCACGAGCACCAGATAAAAGCACAGCACTCCAGTCGCTCATTGTCCGGGCTCGTCTCGACGAAAGCGGACAACTGAGCGACCACTCAGCGTAGTCATCCTCAGCTAAAACAAACGATTTACTTACCTGTTCTCTTTGTATTCCTCCTAGTCTTCCTGGTCCTCCCGAATCGTCCTGTCTTCCAGTCCTTCCAAGTCTGTGTCATCCTCTGTCAGCTGTATCTGGTGTGTGCTGTCCATCCTCGTGTATTCCTGTTACCCAGCCACGGAGGAAAAGACCCCAACATCATTCCTGATCCTCCTGGCTATCCTTCATGTGCTCCTTGTTGTCATTTAATAAACACCCTAACGTTTCCTTACCTCTGTCTCCTGTCCGCTTCATAACAGAAGCCCGGACCTTTAACGACGACAACATGAGCACCCCCGATCACCTTCAAGAGCTGGTGGACCAGTTGAAGCGGATTCTACAGCCACCAGCTCCACTTTCCAACGCACCACCAGCACCGAGCACTTCCGCCTCCACAGTTTCTTCTTCGGCCCTTCCTTCCAGTCCCATGGCCCGACCAGCGCCCTACTCAGGCGGAGCGGGGGAGTGCAATGGTTTTCTGTTACAATGTTCCCTCATATTCGAAATGCAACCTTCTCTATATCCCACAGATAAGTCGAAGATCGCCTACATCGTATCTCTACTCTCTGGACCTGCACTTAAATGGGCTGAGACGATCTGGAACCAAGCCGGGCCGGTCATGAATTCCATCACTACCTTCACGGAGTATTTCAAAGAGGTGTTTGGACGTTCTGATGGGGAAGTAGCCGCTGGAGAGCAGCTGTATCATCTAAAGCAAGGTACTCTATCTACACAGGAATATGCGCTCCGGTTTCGCACTCTAGCAGCTGCAAGTGGATGGAATGAGAGATCGTTGTTGACCACGTACCGGCTCGGCTTGGAACCCACGCTCCGAATCCAACTGGCCACATTAGATGATACAATGGGTCTGGAGAGATTCATCCAACATTCTCTCCGATGTTCCGATCGTCTCCGTTCCTATCAACAGGACACCATCACCCCCCTCGTCTGCACTCCTCCAATCGCCTGAGTCAACAGCCTCTCCAGAACCAGAACCCATGATAATAGAGTCTGGAAGACTGACATCAGCGGAACGACAGAGGAGGCTGACCCGGGGTCTGTGTCTATACTGCGGGGTCAGTGGACACACCCGTATGGAGTGTCCCCTTCGTCCCATTCGGACTTCAGTGAGTGTATTCAGTACGAATATTGAACAATGTAAACCACTTACTACCACCGTACAAATAACTACTGCCTCTATTTCTCTCCTTGTCACAGCCCTCATCGACTACAGGGTCCTAAATAACGGTACAGTAAAATACCGATATCCCCTTCCTCTGGTACCAGCCGCTTTGGAACAGCTCCGAGAAGCTAAAGTCTTCACTAAATTGGACCTCCGCAGCGCGTATAATCTGATAAGAATACGTGAGGGGGACCAATGGAAGACAGCATTCGTGACCCCTACTGGCCACTATGAATATGAGGTCATGCCTTACGGTCTGGTCAACGCCCCCTCCGTATTCCAAAACTTCATTCATGAAGTCCTCCGGGAGTTTCTTCACCACTGTGTAATAGTGTACATAGATGACATCCTCATTTACTCCCGGAGTGAGGCCGAACATCGCCAACACGTTGCGGAGGTCCTACACACATTGAGAGAACATCACCTCTACCTCAAAGCGGAGAAATGCTCATTCCACCAGAAGTCGATTCATTTCTTGGGATACATCATTGACCAAACCGGTATACGTATGGATGGGAAGAAAATTGAGGCTGTTCTATCCTGGTCAGAACCCACTTCCATTAAGGAGCTCCAGAGGTTTCTTGGGTTTGCTAACTTTTATAGACGGTTTATCAAGGACTACAGCAGGATTACATCACCTCTCACTAATCTCCTCAAGGGTAAACCCAAAGGACTGGAGTGGACCAAAGAAGCAGCCGCAGCCTTCCGCCTTCTTAAGAAGGAGTTCACAAGGGCCCCACTCCTGACTCATCCTGACCCAAATCTTCCTTTCGTGGTGGAAGTGGACGCATCCACCACCGGCGTCGGGGCAGTATTATCTCAACATCATGATACACCGCCCCGACTGCATCCCTGTGCCTATTTCTCTCGGAAGTTGAGCCCGGCGGAGCAGAATTACAGCATAGGAGACAGGGAGCTTCTAGCAATCAAGCTAGCCTTGGAGGAGTGGCGTCACTGGTTGGAGGGAGCCAAACATCCGTTCCAGGTGATCACAGATCACAAAAACCTCCAATACATCAAAGAGGCCAAGAGACTATGTCCACGTCAAGCCAGATGGTCACTTTTCTTCTCACGTTTTGATTTCTCCATTTCCTATCGTCCAGGACCCAAGAATCTAAGAGCAGACGCTCTCTCTCGTTTACACGAGCATCACGATCATGAAGAACTCCCAACGAAGATTCTTCCCGAACACATCTCCATTTGTCCGATCACCTGGAACGCTCCTCCAGTCGTTGCCACTCCGGAAGCCCCTGCTCCGCCGGGATGCCCTCCTCATCGGCAGTTCATACCACCTGAACACCGGGTAGATCTGATCCACTCCTTACATACCTCGCTAGGCACTGGACATCCAGGGATCAACAATACTCTCTCGCTAGTATCCCAACGATTCTGGTGGCCAAACATGGCAAGGGATGTGAGGCAATATGTTCAGGGCTGTAAGGACTGTGCCCAATCCAAGAGCCCACGTCATCTACCCGCTGGAAAGCTCCATCCCTTGCCGATTCCGAACCGTCCCTGGTCACACCTAGGAGTGGACTTTATCACTGACCTCCCTTCGTCAGAAGGTAATACCTGTATTCTAGTCATAGTAGATAGATTCTCAAAGTTTGTCAAACTAATCCCTCTGAAAGGTCTTCCCACAGCCTTTGAAACTGCCGACAATATCTTTAATCAAGTCTTCAGGTCATTTGGTATTCCAGAAGATATTGTGTCGGACAGAGGTCCACAGTTCATCTCACGTCTATGGAAAGCCTTCTTCAAGCTCCTAGGTGTGGCCGTCAGCCTCTCTTCTGGATATCATCCCCAAACCAACGGGCAGACAGAGAGGAAGATTCAGGAGGTGGGACGGTTCCTGAGGACCTTCTGCAGTGGTCACCAGAACTCCTGGAGCCAGTATTTGGGCTGGGCAGAATATGCCCAAAATTCACTGCGGCAACCCTCCACCGGACTCACGCCATTCCAGTGCGTCCTGGGCTTCCAACCACCGCTCTTTCCCTGGGATGGCGAACCATCTGATGTCCCCGCAGTGGATCACTGGTTCCGGGAGAGCGAGAGAGTCTGGGACGAGGCTCATCAACATCTGCAGAGGGCAGTCCGTCGAAGCAAGGTAACCGCCGATAGGAGAAGGTCTGAAGAACCCAGATACACACCCGGACAAAAGGTGTGGCTATCCACCCGGGACATACGCATGCGACTGCCCTCTCGCAAGTTAAGTCCCCGATTTGTTGGTCCCTTCACCATCGTGGAACAGGTTAACCCCGTCACCTACAAACTACAATTACCCTCTCACTACCGTATTCACCCTACATTCCACGTATCACTCCTGAAACCCTATCACGATCCTGTTCTTCCCTCCACAGAGCCTGACCACGAAGAGGAACCCCCTCCTCCACTGCTCCTAGAAGAAGGAGCCGTCTACGCAGTGAAGGAGATCTTGCGTTCCCGACGTCGTGGTGGCCAGTTGGAGTACCTGGTGGACTGGGAAGGGTACGGCCCCGAAGAAAGGACATGGGTTCCCAGAGCTGATATTCTCGATCCTAGTCTCATGGTGGAGTTTCATGAGAGCCACCCTGAGTTCCCAGCGCCTAGAGGCAGAGGGAGACCACCACGGCGTCGGAGGTGTCGGCCCTCAGGAGCGGGCCCTGGGGAGGGGGGTACTGTCATGGATTGGTCAGGCTCTCACGACCCCCACTCACGAAGATCACCATCACCTGACTTCTAATGAGCACACAGCTGCATCACATTCACGAGCACCAGATAAAAGCACAGCACTCCAGTCGCTCATTGTCCGGGCTCGTCTCGACGAAAGCGGACAACTGAGCGACCACTCAGCGTAGTCATCCTCAGCTAAAACAAACGATTTACTTACCTGTTCTCTTTGTATTCCTCCTAGTCTTCCTGGTCCTCCCGAATCGTCCTGTCTTCCAGTCCTTCCAAGTCTGTGTCATCCTCTGTCAGCTGTATCTGGTGTGTGCTGTCCATCCTCGTGTATTCCTGTTACCCAGCCACGGAGGAAAAGACCCCAACATCATTCCTGATCCTCCTGGCTATCCTTCATGTGCTCCTTGTTGTCATTTAATAAACACCCTAACGTTTCCTTACCTCTGTCTCCTGTCCGCTTCATAACAATTGTCTTAATTAAATTAAGACAAATAATTGGTAGACTGATGATGTCCATGTAAATGTAATCACTGTCAGTTTGTCCTGTTGATCAACTACCTAGTTTAACGTAGTTTAATAATCCCATAGTTTAATAATCCCATACCTAGTTTAATAATCCCATTCACACAAAGGGCTTCAGAAGAAAGTGATCTTTTGCTCAGGACGCCAGGTTGTAACTTTAGTTCATCCATTGTTTTATTTGATGAGATGTTATTGAATTCTGCCTTCTGTTGAATACAACAAGAGGGCAAGCTAACAAATTCAACACAGAAACGGACAAGCCATGTGACAGAATGAGAATGTATGCAGCTCCAGCTTGTGTTAAAACAATAAACAAGACAAGCACGTCCTAGTCAGGACAATTATGATAAATAAATTTGAAATTTAACAAATGCAATCAAGCAATAATGTCAGCTTCCACTTATTGAACACTTCTCACAAAAAGTTCTAGTTTTCACTGTTTAAGTGCTTTACCTGGTGGTTAGACACAATTTACTGTTAAGCCTGGAAAATTGCCAGTTAGACTAAACTGACAAGGTATACAGCACAAGACTAAACACGACTTCAGGATGCATTGAAAAATGCACTGATATTGTTAGAGTAAGTAAAGCTAAAATCAATGGCATTCAAGAGGAGCTGTTTATTAAGCAATTTTATTTCATCCCAATTCTTATTATTACTCTAGTGGTCTTCAGCAGAATTTTTAAAACATAAGTTCAAATAGATAAACAGCCCTTCCATTGGCCTAAAATGGCTTGTGCAAATTGATTTTGCTTTTCAGTTACCTTATTCATCATCATACTCTTGACTCTTGTAGTACTATGTAAACATACACTTCAATGTCTAAGCTCCATATTCTATTCTATTCTATTATATTCTATTCTATTCTATTCTATTCTATTCTATTCTATTCTATTCTATTCTATTCTATTCCCTAATAGCCAGGGTCTCCAGAAGATCACTACCCTGGAGGAATATGGTAAAACTTAATTTAATTTTGTTGTGCATGTTTACTTTCTGGATAACTGCCTGCACTGCAAAAATGCTTTTCTTACTTAGATTTTTTGTTATGTTTTTAGTCCAAATATCTTAAAATTCGTATTTCAAGAAGCATTTTCTAGGTATGCAAAACATAATGTCTTGTTTTCAGAAATAATATGCCAATATTACGTTATTTTATTTTCCCTAAAATAAGCTATATAATCTGCCAATGGGGTATGAAAATTATCTTGTTTTTCCTTTTGAAATAAGATTATTTTACTTACCTCATTGGCAGATTATTTTGCTTGTTTTAAGGAAAAACTCACTTCGTTTTGGCATATTATTTCTTTAAACAAGAATGTTTTGCTTGTCTAGAAAATTCTTCATGATTTAAGAATTGTTATTTGGAAAGAGGACAAAAAAAATCTAAGTAAGAAAAGCATTTTTTGCAGTGACGTCATTTGTGAATGTGCTTGACTTTTGATGGTACTAGCTGAGAATGACACTTTCATCTTCATTAACTGCCTGAAATTATTCTGATGTTTCTGCGCTTTTATTTACATTTGAACAAAAACTTTAAGTCAGAAATTGCCATAGGTATGAATAATTTCAGGCTTGACTGTGTGTGTGCGTGTGTGCGTGCGTGCGTGCATGCGTATGTATGTATGTATGCATGTATGTACAGTATATGTACATTGTTTTTCATATTCAATGTGTATGTTTGAATTTGTATGGCATGGCACACAACTATTACAAGATATGTTTGGATACACTATAATCAACATTTAATGACATGTATAAAGCTGAGTAGCAGATTTAGCCAAATCAAAATATCTCACAAAAGCTACAGAAGAGTGTTTTGTTGTGTTGTGTTGTATTTTGTTTTATTTGGAAAAACTATGCATGAAAAACTTCAGAAATGTTTTATGGACTGATGTGACCAAACTGTAAACTTGAAAGTTTAGGGAAAACAGGAATCAGCACTATGTCTTGGGGTAAAAAGGCAAGGCTTATAAACAGAAAAATACCACTTTTACAAAGTCAAACATGGGGCAGTCTTATTATAGGGATGCTGTATTGTAGTGGGAAGTGAAAGCTTAAATGTATGAAGGACATTGTGGATTCTTTAAAGTATCAAGCCCTATTGGAAAAGATTGTATTGCATAAATGATGCATAAATCTTATTATCTTGGGACATCAGGCCAACCCCACCAAAGAATACATCAAAATCTATCGAAGACTGGTTCAGGGATCATTTTAGAATGTTTTTGAGTGGCCTGTTTAAATTTTAAATACAAACTAATGGAATAAAGGAGTGATGTGAAAATCTATGGAACAAAATCAATGCCTAAAGTATTTGAAATAAAAAGTGTGTTGAATAGTACTAACCAAAAAAACAATGCATTGAATTAACAAGCGTTTACATTTTAAAGAATTTAATTGCCAGGATATGTATTTTTAGGTCCTGAAGTATAACAGCTCTTTATTTAAGCTGTGAATATTTCAACAAAAAATATTTCACACACATTTTCAAACTTAAATTCAATACTTCATATTCACCTTCCAGAATTCACATACCAAATATTCAGTTCTGTTTAAAAATATGATGAATAATATTCAGAAGGGAATTTTCAGTTTATTAAATTTCAGTTCATATATTAGCTTCCATAAATTTAGTTGTTTAAATTTAAAACTACAGGAAAAGCAATAGAGTGCAAATTAACAATCTCTTGTTAAGGGGGTAAATAATTTTGATTACTACTTTATATAAGCAAAGCATATAAAATAGCTAAAATAATAAGTGAGATTTGAATGTTTATCTTTTTGATTGAGTAAATTTGATTTGATTTTTTGATTTAATTCAGTTATTTCCATTTTTTTTGTGTAGGTCAAGAAAAAAACGATCAGGAGGGGACAATACAGAAGCCTCTACCATCCAAGAAAAATGTTTTGCTCCTCGTTTTATACAAGTGCCTCAAGATGTTACTGTTGAAGAGGGACGATTCTGCAGGATTGATTTTAAGGCAGTTATCATTGTTTTTACTTACATAATAATATAATCTGAATGCACATATCTTAACTGCAGTGTTTGCATTAAGATATGCAACATCTCACTGCAGTGTATATGTCCTAGAGAACACTTTAAATACAATTGCCTGAAAATATATATATATGATATAGCGTTTTTTTGCTTTTCTTCTTTTTCTGCAGGTTGTAGGTTTGCCAACCCCAGATATATCTTGGTATCTGGATGGGAAACCCATTCGACCTGATGACTATCATAAGATGCTGGTGTGTGAGAAAAGCGTCCACTCCTTCATTATTGAAATTGTAACCATTCATCATGCGGGTTTATATGAATGTATTGCAAAGAACCGTGCTGGAGAGAGCCAATTCTCCCTACATTTGGATGTGATTGGTAAACTTTTTTTTCCAATTCAGTATAATGTTTAGAATGATTAAGCATGAATTAGCAATGCACTTGTTTATTTGTTTGTTTGTTTATTTGTTTATTTTCTTCATTTCTTTCAATTGCTCTGCAAAAGTATTTTTTAGAAATTAACAGATTTTGTCATTTTGCAAACATGCTGCAATAAATGTTACGGTGGTTTCTTAATGATTCTAATACAAATCAAATTGTTCACTGTATTTCCTCAGCTCAGGAACAATTGTGTCCTCCTACATTTGTAGTGAAGATGAAGAACTCACATGCAATGGAGGGTGATGCTGTTAGATTAGAGTGTAAGGTGACTGCATCTCCAAGCCCTCAGCTGTACTGGAAGAAAGACAAGGAAATGCTGCGTATTGACCAAACGAGAATGAGGTATGGAATTTACTGTTAATTTTTTTATCTTGTTACAGCTATTCAAAGTGGAAAGTTTTTTTATATTATTATTGATCTGGGCAGTCCAGAGATTCTTACAATGTTTTTTGGGGATTTATTAAAAAAACTAGTTTTTTTACACAAAACTAGTTTTTTTTTACATATTGATAAATGGTTTGAGTGACAGCAGTTGTTTTAGTCTCAAAGTGTTCAGTATAAGTAAGCCTAACATACATTACGTATTCTGTGTGTCTTTGTGAATCGTTGTATGATACGCAACCGATTAAAGACTACAACACATAAAATCACCTCTAGGGGTGACATTCTTACAGACCTCTAAGACCATACATCATACATGCCCATCAAGTTTCGTTCTGATTGGCAATCATTACCTTGTTTAATAGGTTCTCAAATTTTAATTGGCTAATGGCAGCCATGATGCAATGCCTACTTGGACAAATACATAGCATTCCAAATTTCAAGCCGATTGGACTAACGGTTGCTAAGTTAGGGACATTTTTATATTTTTTAAACTTTACAGTGGGTTTTTTACAGTGACTTCAAATTGACTTTATACATGTGTACCAAGTTTGGTGATTATATCTCATTCCATTCAAAAGTTATAGCCACAATTAGCATTTGGCTAAAATTTGCATCAAACTTGTTTTGTACAGTTTCTGCGCTAGCTTGGTTCCAGGCAAAAAAAATTAAGACAAGTTCACAAAAATACGTTTCAGACACACTGTTGCTCAAATTAGCTGAAAAAGGTGCGTCATAGAGAAAATCTGTCATCAATCACTTTTGTTCAGTCTGATCCAAGGATCACAATGAGATCGTACGATCTTGTCTACCACACCCACACCTGCTGACCAGTCATCAAATTCTGTTGTGAAAAAGGATGACCATTCAACAGGCCACACTAATAGTTGTAGAGCTGTAAAACAGCCAAGCCAACAAGATATTATGATTTTGTTGTGAAAGAGAGAGAGAGAGAGAGAGAAGAGGGGGGGGGGGGTAGTAAAAGCAGAACATTATTTTGTAATATACCCACATAGCAAAATTTCTCTGGCCCACACAATCAGCTTTTGCTTGGCCCACATGTCACAGTGAATTATGGTACATGACTGTGGGGACCCCAGATTAATAAAGGGAATAAGCCAAAAAGAAAATGAATGAATGAATGAATGTGAGACCACGGTCTCAAAGGCACTGACAGTGGCTGAAAGAGCCCAGCAGGAAGATGATTGGAAGTCTTATAAACAGCACAAATAGAGCAAGCCAAAACGTAAGGTGCGTCCCAAATCGTATACTTATGCACTATTCTACGCTATTTTGTAGCATAAATAATGTAAGTAGTGCATTCATACTGAAAACTCTAAAAATAATAAGTGCACTTTAACTACCCGGATGATGCACTCATTCAGCCGCTAAAATGAAGTGTGGAATGATGGACACTTCATGCACTCAACGACCGCAGCTTTGCTCATGTAGTGGAAGGGGTGGAGCTTTCAGGCGCACATGTTGGATAACTTTATTTATTTTGGATGGCAAAAGCAAAATTCTCCTACGAGAGTGATTATAGCGCCTCCCGATGGTGAATGTGGTTATACTCATGGCAGGTATATTATTTGATAGTTTGGTCACTGATTTCACTGATTTCGCAACCGTCAAACGTCATTAGGGAAACGGTTTGAATTTCCACTCAGTAAAAAAACAATAGTGTTTTATTTGGGACGACACTACATACATGTACTATACTGTTGAGTGTGTAAGTGCATAGGTACATAGTGCATGCGTGCATAGTGTATAGTGTGCCATTTGGGATGCAGCTAACTTATATATCCTGAGCCATCGCTGACCACCAGAATCGCTGTTTAACAAGAAAAAAAGTATGACTCACCCCCGGATGATAAGCCACTTTGGAAGAGTGGCCCCATCGAATGACATCAGACCGAATCTCCTCTGGCAAAAACAAACGAGTTGGTGGGCATCCGGGCAGGGGGCATTACCCCTCCCATCTTCCATGTTTTGGCAGAAATACAAATCCTCTATGGAACAAAGGGCTCAAGAGATGAAACGCAATCAGAAAAATCAAAAAGATGGGGTAACGTGTCGGATTTGATGTTCTTGGCACCAGGATGATAGGAAATGATGATGTCAAACCTGCCTAGAGTTTAATCGTTTGGCAGATTTGATGTATTCAAGATTCTTATGATCAGTCCAAATGATAAAAGGATCCCGCGAACCTTCCAGCCATTTACGCCACTCATGCAGCATTGCGAATTTGACAGCCAGCAACTCCCCATTACCAACGCACGGTGGCAACTGCCAGAAGTATTGGGAAAAATAATCCTGTATCGAGAGATGGTATCCTCCTGTTATGGGTCTCCCTCTGAGCTAATCTGGTAACCACCCAGTTTGCCAGATTGATGAGATGTCCAAAGTCTTAGGAAGTTCTAAGGCATAGGTCTCAAACTGGATTCTTGGAGGGCCGCAGCTCTGCACAGTTTTGCTCCAAGCCTAATCAAACACAGCTGATCCAACTAATCAAGGTGTTCAAGACTACTATGGACAATTAAGCAGGTGTGAGTTGGAGGTTGTTGGAGCTAAACTATGCAGAGCTGCAGTCAGCTAGGATCTGAGTTTGAGACCATTGTTCTGAGGCATATATCTCATCCTGGATGTAATCAGAAATGCCGTTTAGGAGGTCGTTATGGAATTTTGGATGTAAATGGTGAACACAGTGAAAAGTGATGCTGTTGACAGTTTCTGTCAGTAGTTTAAGTTGTTTAACTATAAAGTCCTTGACTGCTATCTCAGTTTTGTCAGTGGGTGGTTCAGACCTGTATCCATTGTATAAATGTATACAGACATTGTATACATTGTCTAAAGACATTGTATATTTGATTTATATATGATTTGTATGTTTGGTGTGTCAGTCTTTCTCAGGACAGTTCAGGAAAGCAGTGCCTGGTCATCAACCCAGTGATGAAGTCTGATGCTGGCTGGTATACTGTATCTGCTATTAATGAAGCGGGAATGTCCACGTGTAACGCCAGGCTTGACGTAGCCAGTAAGTACACTTATTGTATTTACCTTTTTCATGTTTTGAGAATTGTTTGTTGTATCACATTACCACAGCTCTTCATCACATAAATTACGATGGAGACATGACATCTAGATTTAAAAACAAACCACTTATTTTAAAGTTCATTAAAATATACAAAACATCTGTTGTTCGACCTTATAGTATATGGATACATTTGAAAAAAGCTGCCATTTAAATATGCACACAAATTTATTTTGATTAAAGTTTGATTGAATGTGTGCATGGATAAATCATCTATAATATTTTATTTTGAAAAATACTATGAATTCTGATGTAATTTCAACTTTAAACAACAATTACCTCTTTTCTTCTAGCACGATTGAACAAGACGACCCATCCTGCTAGGCCACTCAAAAACCTTCCCATCGTAAGCCAGTTTTCCACACTGTGTCTAGACCCTCTTGTGCAGCACACTGCCCCTCTATATGAAAGTGAAGAACTATAGACATTCGCCTAAGTCATAATTTATGCTGTGAATGACATCTTATATTATGCTTTTTGTTATTGTTGTATTGTAAGACTGCAAGCAACCTCAGATGCCTTTAACTCTTCACGTATTAACAATACAAACTCATAGTAGTAACATACAGAAATCTGACTCTACACCTCATAAAGTGAAACTGCAGGTAAGTTTTCTGTCCTCACCTTCCTTCACATTTGTTTCCTGTTTCCTACTTTCTATCCCTTACCCACTCTTCCCTCCATGGTTCATTTCAGAATGATTATATATAAACATACAAATGTCCCATGTTAATGTAAGTGATTTTAACAGTCGTGTTTTTTATCAGTAGTCTGATTTGTGTCTATAATTTATGAGCATGTGTCACCCAGTAATTGAAAGTTCATTATTTGTCAAATGTGTTTTATGGTGGATTCACGAGTTCTGTGACCAATGATTGACAGATTACTATGTCCATAGCCTTCTGTGACTGTTTTAAAAACCTCTCTGGAATGGTTTAGGGGTTAAAATCACAGGTGTCTTATTTTATATTCTGACATTTTAGATGAACTGCCTTTTATGTATAATCTTTTACAGTTTACATACTATCTTTGTGGCACAGATTATAATAAAAAAGCTATAAAATTTGTCAAACAACAACATAAATGCAAACAGCTTAAATTTAGGTATACCAAAATTCATTCATTTTCCTTCAGCTTAGTCCCTTTAAACATCAGGGGTCACCACAGCGGAATGAACTGAAGCGACATATTTTACAAAGCAAATGCCCTTCCAGCTGCAACCCAGTACTGGAACTCAATATTGGGTATTCTCAAAATTGTTTGTGAGCTCAAAGAATTGGTAAAAAGTGTTGATTTATTATATAAAGCAAGATTTTGTGCACATCTAGATAATGTGGCTAAATGGATAATGGTTTCTTAATGGAGAAACCATTAATACAAGAACACAGAGTACTCACATCAATTGTAAATCTAAATATAAAGCAATCACTGGAAGCAAGTCACATGTAAATCTGCCCATCGCTGGTCACATCTAAGGGGTATTGCACAAAAGCAAGATAGGGGATTATGCTGGAATTTTTAAGATATCCTTACTGAATTTAGCCCTGACTCAGTTGCATGAAAGCAGGCAAAAATTAAGCTATATTAAAGAGATAAAATTGGACATGTCATTATTTACAGTCTACATGTTCCAAACCTTATGAGTTTCTTTTTTCTGTTTATTTTAATTTATTTTGTTAATTAGTTACCAGTATTCAGCTTAAAATGCTATTTAAAAGCTTAATTGGGTTGTTTAGGTTATCTAGGCAAGTTAGTTTAATTACGCAAGTCACTGGACAACAGTGTTCTGTTCTGTTCAAAATTTTAATTGTTAATTTAGTGAACAATTTTTGAGATCAGGATTCCTCCATTTATTTTGGTAGGACACCTAAGTCTTGGGTGAGCTGCCTGGTTATTCAAATATGGTCGCCAAGTGAGTAGACGTTGCCAGGAAGAGATTTTGGTAAAACACACTCCCTCATCCCCATGTAGAAAGACAGTGGATAATTTACTGTAGTGGAAGAGCTGTACAGAAAAAAAACTGGCCTGTGCAATGAATACATTGTTGTAACATAGGCTCATTCTGAAAACGTAGCCATATATACACTTCTGGAAATTGCAAATTATGTAGCCAGAGGTACGTCTTTAAAATAAATGCTACGTTGTAGTATGATGCTGTTCTTTTTCGTGCTTACCAGCTGAACACTTACCTTTGCATGGACGGCTTTTTTGCTGTTACCAGTTTGTCCAGGAGCTCGCCGTGTACGTTGGCGGACTTAAGATGCAGAGAGGAGTTGACCGCAACGACGGAGTGTAGTGAACTAGCTCAAAGGGAATCAAAGGTTCATTTGAACAGTGCTTCAAAAGAATCAACTCTTTAAATCCGAACAAACGAATCATCCAGTGATTGTTCGAACGGACAGTTGACTTTAATTACGGCTATTGCTATCAAAATAAAAACCCATTTATGTTTAAGCAGGGTAGCAATATCCAAGTTTAAGACATTAGATTCATGAACATATACAGCCACCTTTCTATATACAAAATGAAGCTTTATTGACTAATCTAACAGAAACTAACACCTAACACAAACACACATTCATACAAGTGTAGAGAAGAGTAAAGGAAGTAAGAGTTTGAGAGAATGTAATGATGGAAAAACCTCGGATTTTGTAAGACCAAGGAAACTCCCTCTGTTGAGCACATGGCTAGCCGGTAGTTCTTTGTCCTCGCGAGGCTTGGAGTGGGGTGGAATCTGTCATTTCAAGTCTTGAAAGTGGCAAAAAGGCTAGTCGTGACGACTATTGGCTTTCGGTGCACTAAACTTAACTAGACTCTCTATGGAAAAAAAGAAAGAAAGTTATTGGAGATGGAAATGTCTGAGCTGTGCGATTAATCCATTTTGTCTAAGTACCCGTCTGCTCTCTGGAGTCCTCTGTGTTGGGTTCAAGTCTTTCTCTGGTCTGTAGTTTTCTTCGAGCTTTGGCGTTCTTGGGGTATGGCCTTAAGCTTGTAGCTTTTGTAAGGATGGTTTGTACCCACCCTCCAGGGCCAAGTCGACCAATCAGAAGTGAAACTCCCCCGAGGCATGTTTTATAGTCCTTTGTTCAGAAGTGTATTGATTTGCATAGGCATTTTAGTTGTAAACTGATGCAGAAAAGTTTCTTAAAATGTTAATATGTTGCACATGTATTAACAGAAAATGTAAACAATCGTACTGTACAACAAATTAGCTTTGCAGGGACATCAAACATGAACTATCTATGATCTTGTTTAGCTGTAGTAGAGTTAAACATTGATAGCAGAAGTATTAAAATCATAATATTAATACATGAGCAAAAGACTCGCAAAACACCTGATTACACATAAAGAGAGAATAAAAACATCTTAAGCAGGGAGCTTATAGAAGTTCTCTGTGTCCAGTCCTGAGCATTCCTTTGTGTTGTAAACACCTTGGAATTGGATTACAACTGACCATCCAATCTTTTCTGGATGAGAGAAGCTGATGCTGTGTTTGCTGATGCATTTGTTGAATAAAAGCAAAATAATTATGTGTCTGATCGGCCATATTCATTACAGGGGTTTGAGTTCAGCAAATAATGGTTTCAGAAAGCAGGTAAAACTAGAGCAAAAGGCCAAAAATAAAAATAAACAAGTAAATAACAGGTTGAAAATGTGTTAAAATTTGAAAATGTGGTAAAAATCAGGTGGATGCGAGGGCTTTTGAAAACACTGGCGGTTGGGTTGAGGGAAGTGGGTGGGTGGGTCAATGGTGCTTTTGAAAACACTATCAGTTGGGTTTAGGGAAGGAGGAGGGAGAGTCAGTTGATTGGTCAGTCAGTCAGTCGACAGCGGCCTCTGATGGATTTTTGTGAGACGGGCAGGCACGAATGGCACTCGATAGTGAAATTTGAGATCTCAAAAAGCATACACAGCAGCCTCTGATGGATTCGCAAAAATAAAAACTGCAAAAAAATTTACCTCCTGGGACGTATTTGGTACTCTCTAGAAATTTATATGGGAACGTTTTAGGGGTACGTTTATAGAATGAGCCTGGGTTGCATTTATGCACAATACAGAATTGCATGTACTTAAAACAGTCGTTTAATAGTGTGAAGTGATTTTGTCATTCATGTTTGTGTATGTGGGATTAATTGTGCATTGCTATTATATTTGGTAGTTTAATGTGTGATTAAAACTTGTGCAATGACTGCATTGAATCACTTTGTTCAAATCCTTTTCCCACAATGCCAAAATAAAACTGCATGTGCTCAAGAGAATAACAATCACAATTGAATCACCGCTGTAATTCTCCACAACACTGATGAGGAAAACATCTGAAATACCGAACATTAATGATCAGGTTAGACAGTTTTTAATTGCCCCAAAATCAACAACTATTTCTATCAGCACTAGAACTAGTACTATAGGCTCATTCTGAAAATGTAGCACTATATACATTCCTAGAGATCGCAAATTATGTAGCCAGAGGAAAGTATGGCTGCATTTCATCTTTAAAATGAATGATACGGGTGGTATGATGCCGTTCTTTTAAACCTTACCTTTAACCTTGGTGTGGACAGCTTTTCCGCTGCTACCTGTTTGTTCCCTGGCTCGCAGCATTCAACAGAGAATTTGAAATGCAGAGCAGAGTTATGTGTACTGTGACGACAGGGTTCAAATCCGGCAAAGAATGGTTCTAGAAAGCAGGTAAGACAAAAACAAAAGCCAAAAAAATTAAATAAACAACAGGGTGAGAATGTGGTAAAATCTGAATATATGGTAAAAAAAATCAGGAGGCTGTGAGGGCTTTTTTCTCTGGATTGCTTTTAAAAACATTGTCGGATGGGTTTAGGGAAGGAGGAGGATGGTCAGTCTATCAGTCAGTCAGTCAACAGCAGCTTCTTTTGGATTTAGGTGAAAAGAGCAGGCATGAATGGCACTTGCGAGAGAGAAATTTGAGACCTCAAAAAGCAAACACAGTGGGAGATTCACTTAAACAATAACTGCAAAAAAAAAAAAAAAAACTTAGCTCCTGGGACATATTTGGCACTCACCAGAAATGTATATAGGGGTACGTAATCAGAATGAGCCTGGGTTGAGTACAATGATTTTACAGTAATAAAAATAACACGAACCAGAAACATAATAAATTTGAATCAAAATATATTTTTGGTTCTGTTGTTATACTTTATATTGTTACTAGTGTTATATAGTTGTATTTGTTCTAAATGTCTTGGGTTTTGTTTTTCATAACAACAAATATACTACAAATATAACTACAAATATACAAAAGACAAGGTTGTTACAATTTTTACAGACAGTATTGTTTTTATTAATAAAAATAAAAAATTTGTAATAAACTCCGACTACACTCAACTCAAGCTACTGTCAGATGTGCATCTCTAAGAGACAAACCTTGTAACATTAATATTATTTGTGCAGCACTATCAATTCAAGTGCTGGTGAATTCGTGTGTAGAACCTTCTGGCACTGTTACCACTGTTCTCAAATGTTACTTTACAATGTGCAGTGTTCTTTTAATTTCTGGGCTGTAATTTCTATTTATCGAAATTGCAAAGTTTATTTATTATCAAAGCAATAATTGCAATGAATGCTGATTCAAGGTGTGACCATACATTTTTCTTGTGCTTCTAATTTTGGGAATGTCTGTCCACAATATTCTACTTTGATGTGTAATTTTAGCTGCATGTTTCTGCACTATTCCCTGTAAGCAATTAAAAGCATTGTATAAAACACACTTTTGTGATGCTTTGTATTTTGTTCTATGTATAGACATGCCTGTTTAAGAGACAGTAGCTATGTTTCCATCCAAAAATGCGAATGAACTTTATGCACAAAACTGGATTATCGCATTAAAAACGTGCGAATAAAGCAGCGTTTCCATCCAACGAGTCAAGAGAACAAAATCGTCACTTCCTGATTAACTGGCGCCAAATATCAACAGTTAAAAACTGAATTTACTGCGGTAGGAGAAGCTGTGTCAATCTTTTCTTCATCTAATAAATGACTTGTGCCTCAGAAGGCAATCCTGACAGGCAGTGAAGGCACGGTGGCGTTTGAAGGTGTCAAACGCGGAGCACAGACGCTCTTGATTCTGGAGATCATTAATATTATAATAACACTGAACGGTAAGGCATTTTAGAATGACCAAAACAACAGTTCAGATGGTTTACAGTGTGCTTAGCCTGCTGGTTTGTCCATTTACGCACATTTTCATCATCACATAATCTCTTATAACAAAATCACATGACCTTTTTTAATACTAAAATTAGTGCGGTAAAAGTGTTTACATCGTAGTTTATGCGCATCTTTTCTTATCGAATAAAAAGTTTATCCTACTCAGTTATGCGCATAAGTTTTTTATGCGCATTTTCAAAATTTATGCACATCATGGCATTTCCATCAAATGCGCATAAAAATAGGTGGATGGAAACATAGCTAGTAACTCTATTACTTATCTTCATTTGAAATGCTCAGAAAATTCTCATTCATTCATTTTCTTTTCAGCTCAGTCCTTTTATTAATCAAGGGTCGCCACAGCGGAATGAACCCCCAATCAGTGGTGTAAAGTACGTAAGTAAATGGACTTAGTTACTTAAGTATTTTTTTGGCTACTTTGTACTTGTACGGAGTATTAAAATTATAAGCAATTTTTACTCTCTACTTGACTACATTTTTTATTGAATACCTGTACTCTTTACTCCACTACATTTGAATGGACGCTTACCGTTACTCGTTACATTGTGATTGTGCGCGACAAGTTGGCATCTTTATCTACCACGGCTACTTTGTTGGCCGGACGAGGTGATATCGCCATCTGCAGGGTGCTGAAGGTACTGTATGCTATTTATGAGCTAAATCACGTGAACGTGAATTAGCAGCTTGCCTAATACCAGGTGTTTAATTAGCGACATGGCTGCAGCCAATGATGAGCTGAAGTTCATCAAGCAATCAAGTTCAATCAAGCCATGCCAGCACTGATGACCATCCATGGCCCTATCTGAAAGAAATGTTTTCATTTGCTGAAATGCAGAATGGCTCTTACAGGTTGCAGTGTCTTTGTCAGTGACTTTGTTTGCCATGAAACAGGAAAATAAATGCTTTTAAGAATTTATCGTCAAATTTGAGAAAACACATTGAAGTGAGAGTACATTTTGCATCAGGTGCATTTAGCTGTGTGTTTCTGATGTATTTTTCATTGAATTTATATGTAGTTATAAGAGCCAATCGCAGCCCTTTCTGTTAAGGGCGTTACCAGTCATAGGGGTGTAAGAAAGAAGTCTGCTGGACAAGGCTCGGAAAGCGAGCGGGATATTTATATTTGTTTATTTGCTATAAATGTTCATGTTGTTCTGTGCATGTACTTGAGTTTTTAAAGGTACAGTTTATATATTTGATTGTTCGTATTAATTTGTAAAATTGTATTACAAATAGTATATAAATATAAATTTTAATAAAAAAATTGTTGTGCTGTGAAGAAAATATAAGACACTATAAGAAAATATAATTCATCGTCAATGCACCGTGATGCACCGAGATATCGAATTGAACCAAATTGCTGGCATGATAATCCTAACCGAACCAAACTGTAACCATTGTAGAAAGAGACTTTCAGGGTTTTTCCTTAAGTCCAGCTTGCCCAGGTAACTCTTTCTGGGGTTCATTTCAGCTCTTAAGGGCCTGTGGTGAGAGACTTGCAGAGCCTTTCCTCAAGTCCAGTTCTTCTGGGAATCAGTCACCCTTTCTAGGGTTTGTTTAAGCTTTTAAAGGCCTCTGGAAAGGGACTTCCAAGGCCATTCCTCGAGTCCAGTTTGCACGAGAATCAGTCATCCTTTCTGGGGTTTGTTTCAACTCTTAAGAGCCTCTGGAAAGCACTTCCAAGGTGCTTCTTCCATACCAAAACAGGCTGCCACAATTAGCAGGAATCAGTCGCCCTTTTTTGGGGGTTCGTTTTAGCTCGTAAAGGCCTCTGGAAGAGGACCTCCAGGGACTTTTCTCTAGTCCAGTTTGCCTGGGAATCAGACACTCCACTCAAGCCGACCAGCTGACTTTGACACTTGAGATAAGGTGACCAAGACCACTTTTTTACTCTGTTTCTATATCCCAGATGGCACATCAAAGAAAACCGATGTCCGAGCACGTACCTCCAACTTAAACTTTGTTCCAGACAGCTAGTTTTTGTTAGTTAATGTTTTAAAACTTTTACAAATACTGAAAATAAAAGGTACATATATATTAGTATTATATATAAATATTACTGTTGTATGCCACCTCCTCCAGCTCTTCCGGGTGCATGTTTAGGCTGCTCCGCCATTGCTGCGTTGGTTTGTCCAATTGTAGCATCTGGATTAGACCTTCTCACTGTATCCGAGGGATGATCATACAATTCCATATTATTCTAGAACTTAAAATACAATGAAATAATATTTTCATTTTATGAATGAAGTGAAGGTAATTGCAATTTAAAACAAGAATATAATTGTGTGTTAAGATGGTCATAAAATTGTTGATAACTGTAAAATCTGCAGTTGGCTTTCTCTTAAATAGTACTGTACCAACAGAAGGACCCTTGACAATATGTGTAAGTGTGTGGGAATTTACAGGACATTTCTTAATAATTAATTATTAAAAAATATCAAAGACCAGAATAAAAGTTCAAATGAGAAGAACAGTTTGTTGTTCAAAGCAAAGCAAAAGGCTAACTTGTAGCCAGACAGCTAATTTCAGCCCAACCAGAATATAAAATTGGCTGATAATAGTCAGCACATCATTTCTTTGAATTGCTTCATGCCAACAAAACTTAGTTAAAATATAAAACAAAGCATAATAATACTGAAACTGTACTTACACAATGGCAAAGTGGCAACCTTTCCCACCTTTTTCTACACGTGGCATTAAAATATGTTTTAAAAGAGAGGTTACTTATTCTTGTGTTTTTTGGACATCACATGTGGACCTAAGCACGATATATTAACTACGCATAAGAGATATCTATAAAATATAGACATGCACAAATGTATACAACCATATATTAAAGGGCACATAGGTTACCCCTTTTTTCATATTTAATATAAGTCTTTTGTGTCCCCAGAATGTGTCTGTAAAGTTTCAGCTCAAAACACCCATCAGATTATTTATTATAGCTGTTTGAAGTGTCTATATTATAGCTGGAAAAAAGGTTTTGCTGTTTTTTTGTACTGGCCCTTTAAGGCTAGTCCTCCCCGCCCACCGTTCCCACGTGCCTGTCAGCAATCGCCGCCCTCGGCTGCCTCAGGAAGCAGATCTCACATAACGTGTGTGAGAAATACTACAGTAAGAACATTAACAATCACTATTTGATGCATTTTTTTGTGGATTTGCAACAATGAGTCACACACAATGTCATTACAAAGTTCATGCACACACACAGCAAAGACACAAACACATAGCGTGCACACCCACACACAAACGTAGCGCTGACATACACACACACAGATAGCTCAGACGCGGACACACACACACTTAGCTCAGACACGAAGACACACACACACAAACAGAGAGAGAGAGAGAGAGAGAGAGAGAGAGAGAGAGAGAGCGTTAAGCCTTGCACTCGTTTTGCACGCATGTGACATGATACTGGTAATATCCACAGCTGTATGGATATCTCTTATATTAATGTATATTAATAACCGGGATTGAAGCGTCTTCCTTTATAATTGTTCTGACACGCGGCTGTGCTGATTAAGTGCATCTGAAGTGAATCGCTGTAGTTCATGACACACATGCTCTGTTTTAAAACATTTTAAACTTGTAAAACTCACTCTTGATCACATTTGATGATGATTAATGATCCTAGCGAACTGAACACACCTTTTATTCCCGGCTGCTTTGTGCTCGTCCTGTCTTGATTATATGATTATACACGTGACTACCGGACATGTTAATGCGCGCAGCTGTCAATCAATATTGGTGGGCGGGGGGACCGCTCTCCTACGTAAAGTTGCGGTCGATCTGAAAACAGCTCCAATTGGTCCACCATTTTTATGTTGTTAAATTTGAAAAAAAGGACTGGGTGTGTTTATTTCACCCCAATATGACAGTTTATACACTATACTTACACACATTTCTGTCTAAACAGCTTGAAAAGTAAAATTTTCACCATAGGTACCCTTTAATGCATTTTCGAACATGTTGTGCATTCATGCTGTCCAGCTGTGACTATTTTTGACCGGTGGGGCCAATGTTGCCTTCGGACTAACATTACACCATTTTTTGCTATCCTGTCAAGACCACTTTTGACCGGGGAGATAACGTTGCTGTCCAATCAATGTCTGTGGGGATGTAACTTTATAGATATTATCAAAAGCAGTTGATCAAGCAAAGGTTATAGGAGCAGTATTTTTAGACTTTAAAAAGGCTTTCTGTTCGACAGGTTTAGGTTCAGAAGATGAATAATTTGACTAAACCCTTCAGGGTGCTGGTCAGAGCACAAATGATGGGGAGACAGGTTATCCATTTTAACACTTTATATTGAACAATGAGGAGTGGACCCCAGATGCAAATACATAGTCTGAAAAATATTAAGTACAATAAACGATGAATAAGTTACAAATGTACAAACAACAATAATAACATTTGCTGTTATATAATAAACTAGTATTCCTCATTAACATTAGTGACATTTCTTTACTAAACAAATTAGATCAGTAGAAATTAGATTTATCAGGGAAAAAAGGTCTAGATTAAACATTTATGGGTCAATAGAATACTTATTCACATTCAGGTGTACATTGAATGCCCAGCAATACTACAAATTGTGAGGCAGTTAAACAGTGCTTCAGCAATACTAGCCCCTTTCTACGTTTGATTCATAACATATCAGATTCACATTACAATATAAACTTTTAGGAAAATCTCAACGGAGAATAAGAAGGGCGATCTGAATAACTGAATGATTGTTCCGGGACATGTCCGGGCATGCCCGTATGTTAAAGATGCATATAATGCTGTTTGGGTAACACAGAAACAATTAACAAATAAATAACGAAAGGGCTTCACACCCAAAGAAGTGCGGTTTCAGAATAAGAGTCCCATTTGAAGGTAACTTTACTACAGCCGCCCCCGAAGACGCATAGCATCTTTGCTTCCATGTAAAGAGGACTTCAATTTTTGGGGCTAGAGCTTATAGTCCCATTTCCAGGTAAAGCTGGCAGGATGACTAGACGGGCTACTTGTCGTGTATAAACTTGGCCCTTAATCTCTACATCAGCAGACCGGATTTGACCATCTGGGCTTAGGTGGGTCTTGACTAACTGTCCCACCCCTGCTGAAAAATCCAGCTTAAACCAGCCTAGGCTGGTTGGCTGGTTTTAGCTGGTTGACCAGCCTGGTTTTAGAGGGGTTTTGGCCATTTCCAGGCTGGTTTCCAGCCATTTCCAGCCTGGTCTTAGCTGGTCAGGCTGGAAAATGACCAGCTAAATCCAACTAAAACCAGCTTGACCAGCCTGGTTTAAGCTGGACATAGCTGGTTTTGGCTGGTCATTTTCCAGCCTGACCAGCTAAGACCAGGCTGGAAATGGCTGGAAACCAGCCTGGAAATGGCCAAAACCCCTCTAAAACCAGGCTGGTCAACCAGCTAAAACCAGCCAACCAGTCTAGGCTGGTTTAAGATATTTTTTTCAGTAGGGACCAGCCATAGGCTCCGAGGTAGATGAGGGTCAACCCTCATAACAACAGTTTTTTCCCTCAAGTTAGGAGGAGAAGCTTGCCATTTCTGGTGGGTTTGAAGACTTAGGAGATAGTCCATTACGACCAGAATCGATCAGCCAGGACTTGTGAATGTCTCCAGTGGTGATGACTCAGCATCTCCGATTCTGGATAAATAACCTGAGGCAGTGATCCATCTGGCCGCCCCATGAGAAGATTGCTTGGAGTTATTGGATCAGCATCTGCCACGTCTGACGAGACATATCCTAAGGGTTTTGAATTCAGGATGGCCTCCACTTCTAGCAAGACTGTCATTAAGACCTCCTCTGGTACGGACTGTGCACCCAAAACAGCATATAGGTAAGAATCTGTACTCATGCTAGGGAGTAGATCCAAGTGGACTGCTCGGGTAGTCAGGCATTTGAAGAGAATACCCCAACGTTTCTCTACACGTCTTCCGATTTTGACTAATAGGGGGCCGAAACAGTCCACTCCACAAGAATAAAAGGCAAGTTTGCAGAGCCGAAGGCGTGCAAAGGGCAAATCTGCCATCTTGGGGACAGTAGGATTGGCCCTCCACTGCTGACATTCGGGGCAGGTGTGCTGAAACCGTCGAATAGCTTCATGTCCTTGTATGATCCAGTAATTGCTCCTGATCTCCCCAAAAAGCCGTTCTGAACCAGGATGATGCAACTGTTGATCATAATGTTGAATGATCAGGCGAGTGACAGGGTGTTTAGAATCCAGAACAAGAGGGTGTAAGACGGACTGATTGATTCTTAAATGTCCTCCGACTCTGATAAGACCACTAGACTTGTCCATTTCAGGGGCCAGATTCACCAATCAACTTCCGAACTTGACTGACTTTTCTATCTGTAACAGTTTGCAATCCTCAGGAAATTATTCCTGCTGGACCAATTTTAGGATATGCACCTCAGCCTGGCAGTAATCCTCAGCCTCAGGAGGAGTCCCTGGATGAAGGTTAGCTCTGAAGGTTTGGGCAATGGAGTCTAATAGTTTCTGCCATGTGTTGTGGTTCCATCTATCAGGGTCAACAGACAAAGGAGGAAAAGTATTAGTCCCACAGAAAGCAGATTTCCGAAGTTCTGCCTTATTTTCCATAGCCGGAGGGTTTTCTGCCCATTCTGTGGGATCCAGGAGGAGGAAGAAGGGACCTTGAGACCAACGATTTGGTGCTGCAATATACTGGAGATGTTTTCCCTTTGTGAGGTCGTCCGCTGGGTTGTCTATGGAACTTACATGACGCCATAAGCACTTCTCGGTCAGCTCCTGGATTTCCGCTATTCTGTGTCCCACAAAGATTCTGTAGTGACAAGACTCAGAATTCAGCCATTGGAGGACTGTGGTAGAGTCTGTCCACAAGGTGATAGACTTGATAGATAGGGTTAACTCAGTTTCGAGTAGTTTAGCCAACTGTGCCGCAACTAGGCTCCCACAAAGTTCCAGTCTTGGAATGGAATGAGCTCGTCTTGGACTGACACAGAACCGTGCAATGAGGAATGACAGGTTGGTCCGACCATCCAGCTCAGTAGTCCGGAGGTAAGCCACAGCGCCATATGCTTGCTCAGAGGCATCTGAGAAGATATGCACCTCATGACTAGTTCCATCCATTCTAACATCAAGCGGTACATAGGGCCGAGGGGAGGATATACTAGGAAGGTATTGTAGTTCATCCTCCCAGGTTTTCCAGGACTGGAGGAGCTCAGGTGGTAAATTGGGATCATCCCACCCTTTCTGTTTGATCCATAGCTGCCTAATGATCACTTTGGCTCTAGTTGTGTAGGGTAAAAGCCAACCAAGGGGGTCATACAGGGTAGCTAGGACCTTATAGATGTTCCTTAAAGTCGGAGTCTCATAAACCACAGGTCGATGCTTATAAGACGAAGTGTCTTGCAGCCAGTTCCAGCTCATACCAAGCGTCGACTCAGGAATATCAGACTTCTCCTGAGTCAATCACAATTCCACACTTGCGGCTTGGGCATTGGAAGGTAGGTGATTCACCACAGAAGGATCATTGGAGGCCCATTGGCGAATTACAAATCCAGCCCCAGAAAGTATATTCCTTAATTTATTAATCAAGTTTTGAGCTTCATCTGCAGTAGATAGGCTCTGCAGGCAGTTATCGACATAGAAACACTTCTCTACTGAAAACCGGATTGCCTCATCTGTCAGTTGATGAGGCTCCAAGGGTGGGTGCTGGAAGTAGGTGTTGATTAAGGCTTTGTCCTCTGTATTGATAGGAGGAGTTGAAGACTAGGCGGAACTTTTCATTGTGGCTAACAAGATGGTGGGCTAGGTACCAGCAATTTGTCGAATCAACTTTTGAATCATTTACCTCCTGAACAGCTCCTGTATCGATGAGTTTCTTTATCTCATCCATGTAAATCTCAGCCTTTACAGGATCCTTCAACAGACACCTTTCCACACTACGGAGGGTAGGTAATACAGATTCTTTCAGAGCATTCAAAGTAGGCATGTCCTTTCACCATAGCAAGGGTGTAGCTAAGTCTTGCTATCGAGCAGTTGAAGAGCATCCTGATCCTGCTCAGGCCGATTAACGTCTTTGCCTTCACATTGTGGGACTGTATCCAACTGCCACAGCCGTTGAACATGGTGTAGTAGTTCATCCTGCATGGGAGCCATAGAGGTTAGTAGACATTGCTGTGAGGTAGGAGGCCGCCCCATAGGGGGAATAGGTCCCTGTAGCGTCCATCCCAGGCGTGTGTGAACTGCTGCCGGTGTACCCGGGCTGCCCCAATGAACAGGCTCTGTTGGGGTTATAAGATGGGGCTGATCTGAACCAATGAGGAGTAACGATTGAACATTAGCAATAGTAGGGATAGGAAGGCCATGCAGATGGCGGTACTTCTGTTGTAACTGCTCTACAGGGTAAGATTGCTTTGAAAGATTAAGACAATCAGCTGAGAAGGCATGATTTATCTTATAACTGGTATGAGGCTTACAGAGGGGAAAGATGTGAAAGGATACAGAGCAGCCATGAATGACTTGAATATCATCTCTCACTGTCCGCAATGGAAGGTTTTCTGGAAGACCCTTAATTCCCAAGGCTTTGACTGTAGCGGAGAGCAAAATGGTTCTCTCTGACCCATCGTCAAGCAGAGCAAAGGTGTCCATTGTTCGTTTTTCATAACGCAGAACCTGTCGGAGGAGGAATATGTCAGGCAGCTCTTCTCCATGCTACTGACATCTTCCTTAGGTGATGATCTGGCATTTACCTCATGGAGAGGGCCGAAATGAGTGCCTTGACAGATGTTGCAGGGCTTCTTAAGGTCGCAATGAGCAGCACGGTGGGCCCTGGCACAACACCAACAACGGTTGTTATTGCGAATCCATGTCTTGACCTGGTCGGTGGTAAGCTTAGCAAAGGGCACACTGGCTCAAGTAATGTTCATTCTTATCACAGAAAGGACAAAAGCGTTTCACTTTGGCACCTTTGGATTGTGATACAGGACCTTTCCTAACAACAGGGTTTTCAACTGGAGATTCTCCATGTAATATGGTCACAGTTCTTTGTCCCGTATCTGGTTTAGCAGATGAGCCCTTAGACAGTGCTTCATTATCGTAACTGTGGCACCACATTTCATATCGAAGCCAGTTGGAAAGGTCAACCAGATTAGGGGTTGTGCCAGGTTGGAGAAACATGTGGCGGCGAAAGTCAGCTCGCTGCTCAGGGGGTAGCTTACCCTGGAGGCGGGCAACATGAGAGCCACAACTCAGCTCCAGCTCACTGTCAATGACTGCACCTGGTGGGCAAACCTCTGGAAGGCTGAGATAAATTTATGTATCATAGGATTAGGTCCCCTGTAAACATACTCACGTCCAGAATTTGGTACCAGAGAGCATAGGCCATGCTCGACTTTTGGCACAAGGGCTAGAGGATGTGAATAAGCAGGCACCGAAGTGAACCTCAAAGAAGCAGGCGCTGTTGTACGGTGAGTGGGTATGGGCATCGCTGCAGGTTTACATAACTCTCTGAGCTCTTTAGGGGTAGGAGGTGGACAGACTGGTGGCTGGACTGGTGAAATATTTTGGACTCTAGCATGTCAACTAACTCCCTGACTTCTGCATGGACTTCTCTCAGCTTCATCAGGTCTGCCTGAAAAGCTTGACAAGTCTGCATTAACTGTGTATGCTCGATGTTGTAGTTCACCATCATGTGCAGGAGTGTCATAACCAGCCACTTGAGGTGAGGAGTATGCATACTGCTGGAATTCAAAACAGTGTGGATGCTGATAACGTGCTGACATAATCTGTGGACCACCAACAGATACCAGGTCACCAATAGGTGGAGTGGTGTGAGTCTGGATGGTTAAGGGAGGTGTCCGGTGGACAGGTGACTCCCTGATGGGAGAGGCATGATAATCTACTGCAGGTCTACTTTGAGTATACTGAACCTCATACTGCTGTAGGTACGCTGGAGGAAGAGTCTGGTGTTTAGGACAAACTCCTCTGAAAATCTCTTCCTCAGGATGCATGATCAGAAAGGAATACTCAATCCAGCTCGAAAGGACCAATTTGTTCTACAGGTTTAGGTTCAGAAGATGAAAGGTTATCCGTTTTAACACTTTATATTGAACAATGAGGAGTGGACCCCAGATGCAAATGCAAGGATGTACATAGTCTGAAAAATATTAAGTACAATAAATGATGAATAAATTACAAATGTACAAACAACAATAATAACATTTGTTGTTATGTAATAAACTAGTATTCCTCATTAACATTAGTGACATTTCTTTACTAAACAAATTAGATCAGTAGAAATTAGATTTATCAGGGAAAAAAGGTCTAGATTAAACATTTATGGGTCAATAGAATACTCATTCACATTCAGGTGTACATTGAATGCCCAGCAATACTACAAATTGTGAGGCTGTTAAACAGTGCTTCAGCAATACTAGCCCCTTTCCACGTTTGATTTATAACATATCAGATTCACATAACAATATAAACTGTTAGGAAAATCTCAACGGAGAATAAGAAGGGCAATCTGAATAACTGAATGATTGTTCCGGGACATGTCCGGGCATGTTCGTATGTTAAAGATACATATAATGCTGTTTGGGTAACACAGAAACAATTAAATAATGAAAGGGCTTACTTTGAGTTCAGTGACTAGCATCCAGATATTGCATCTGCAGCAATCATTGAAAGCAAACAGGCATAAAATGTCCTCTCAGCTGTTAATGCGCACAGCTCTCACACACCCGTAGTCATCGGCAGCTCCTTTCACTATGCGCTCGTCTTCCACAACACACCCAAAGAAGTGCGGTTTCAGAAAAAGGGTCCCATTTGAAGGTAACTTTACAACACTTTCTATACTGTGAATCATGTAGTAGTGACCATATCTCCTCCTTACACTGCCTGTTAAGTTTTTTATGGATTATAAAATATTGGTGCTTACCTATAAAGCTTTAAATAATCTAGCTCCTGTTTGTATAACTGAGCTTCTCTCTCACTACAATCCAACCCGCTCTTTAAGATCTCAAAACTCAGGGCTTCTGGTAGTACCCAGAATAGCATAATCCACTAAAGGAGGTCGGGCCTTCTCATTTATGGCTCCTAAACTCTTTAATAGCTTTCTTGATAATGTCCGAGGCTTAAACACATTCTCTCAATTCAAAACTAAACTAAAAACCTATCTTTTTAGTAAAGCATTCACACAATGCACCACATAACGGCACAATGCATGAGTGTGCTCCATGTTGGTGAGTGGGCTTGACAAACCACCTCTAGGACATACTCCTCCTGTCTTAATGCACCAGACATTTCATTAGAAACACTCTTATGCTTTACATGTTTATTGATATAACTACTATTTTCATTCATAGAATGTCTTTTATGCATTTATATTTAATATCTCTTGTTCAAATACACTATGAACAGCAGCTACGCTAATTGTTTTCTTGTTCTCTATTTTCACCTCGTCCTGAGGTCTCTAGAGATTGTGCAGCACCATTGATGTGATCCAAGTCCTGTGAAGAGATGATGCCAACCATAGAGGACTTCTAGAGGTCCCCATAATCCTGGACCAGGCCGTATCCTGAGCAGATGCTATGGTAGTCATGGAGGAGTGGAGAGACTGATTCCAGAAAGACCAAGTGATAGACAAGTCCCCACATTGATCTCGTGGGCTAGCCTGAATACCTGCCAGTGCCTTACACCTGTAGCTTCTCTACGATGGACGTTCGGCGTTCTCCAAGCCCTGGCGTCTAGATTGCAGCTCTGCACAAGAGGTTTAGCCAGAGGGGAAATGTTCGTGCCCATCTCAAACTGGTTTCTCGCTAGGTTTTTCCCCCTTTACTTTCGTCAATTGGTGAAGTTTTGTTCCTCGCCACTGTAACCACTGGCTTGCTTGGTTTGGGACTTGTGGAGATGCACGTTGATGGAATTGCTCTTCAGTGTTTGGACTTTCAGCAGTGTAAATTAAACCACACTGAACTGAACTAAATTAAACTTTAACTTTAAAAACTGGACTGACACAGTTTCAATATAAATAACTAGAACTTCTATGTTAAGCTGGTTTGGCACAATCAACATTGTATTGAATTGAATTGAATACTTTTTAATTTACAATCTCTAAACTGATTCTATTCATTCCTGGATTCTAGACAGCAATGTGTTCAAAATTAACGGTGTAAAATTAACTGTCAACACTTTAAAAATGCAAACTAGGTTTACCACAAATGTAAAACGTCAGTTTCAATGGTGCCAGCAGCTAAAATCTTGGGCTGTGGACAATATGAAATGTGTATTGTTTTTTGATGAGTCCACCTTTACTGTCTTTCCCACATCTGAGAGAGTTACAGTGTGGAGAAGCCCCAAAGAAGCATCCCACCGAGACTGTTGCATGCCCTGAGTGAAGTATGGGGTGGATCAGTGATGGTTTGGTATTGGACTGCAATATCATGGCAAGGTGCCGTGTATTAGAGTGATAATGCACCAGTACACACAGCAAGACTGGTGACAGTGGTTTTTATGAACATGAAAGTGAAGTTAAAACATCTTCCATGTCAGCACAGCCATCATATCTAAATATGATTGAGCCACTGAAACTGTCCCTTCACCTCTTTATTAATGTGCCTGGACACAGAGCTCTGTTAACAGCTAGCATTTTCTGCAATGACCTTTTGTGCAAGGTTGTGCAAGGTGTCAATGGTCATCTTTTGGACAACTGTCAAATCAGCTATCTTCCCCATGATTGTGCAGCCAACAGATTAAGCTGCGGTCACACTAGAGTTTGATAATGCGAAATTCAGTGGTGTGGCGCTGCGAAAAAGGGCAGGATTAAACAAGATGTTAAGACATTAAAAAAGCGAGCGATTTGCTCCATGTTTTAAATTTCTGTTCAGAGAGGTCATGTTTTGATCCTCAATTAGTCTCACACAGTCAAGTGATGCGATTTCGCAGGTCAGAGTTCACCAAGCTTGAACTTTGCACCGCAGCAACCTGCGAAACTTGACGCGTGACCTTGCGTTTTCGGTCTGACGCATTCGCGTGCGTATGAATGGAAGTCTATGGGAGGAAAAGTCAAGTGTGACCACAGTTTTAGACTGAGAGACCATTTAAAGGCCTTTGCAGGTGTTTTGAGTTAATTAGCTGATTAGAGTGTGGCACCAGGTGTCTTAAATACTGAACCTTTTCACAAAATTTAACTTTTAGAGATGCTGAATTTAAGGTTTTCATTCCTTGTCATCAATATAGTTAAAATGAAAAGAAATAAACACTTGAAATATATCACTCTGTGTGAAATGAATGAATACATTGTACGTGTTTCACTTCTTGAATGGAATTAGTGAAATAAATCAACTTTTTTGAAGATATTCTAATTATACGACCAGCGCCTGTATATATATATATATATATATATATATATATATATATATATATATATATATATATATATATATATATATATAATATATATATATATACACACACACACACAAAAACATCCATACAGGGCTTAGACAATGAAATTGAAACTCCTGTGTTTAGACTACAATAATTCATTAGTATGGTATAGGGTGTTCCTTTACAGCCAATACATCATCAATCTATCTTGGGAATGACAGATACAAGTGCTGTACATTGGCCATTTTGGAGTTTGAGCCATTCTTCTTGCAGAATAGTTGCCAGGTCATTACTTGATGCTGATGGAGAAAAATGTTTCCTGACTCGCTCCTCCAAAACACCCCAAAGTGGCTCAGTAATATTCAGATCTGATGACTGTGCAATGTTTGAACCATTGAGTGTACAAGGTCCTTCTGAATACCTTATTGTGTCCACCCCATGCAGCAGTCTGGGTTGTATCCTTGTTTGGGTTTCTCCACACCACAACCATACAAAACAGTGAAGAAGGACTCATCAGAGAATAATACATGTTTCATATTGTCCAAAGCTCAAGATTTTCACTGCTAGATTTATTAAAACCAACGTTTCCAAGATGGCGCCGATGACGATGGCAGCCTCCGTGTCGTACTCTGCAGTAGTGTTTGTGTTTTTGTTAGTTTGTCCTGTCTCGAGTCATATTCCTACAATTAGTTTCACCAGAGACGAATTGTTGGACATTCGGGCACATACACCACCGAATATTTTTCCATACCTGGATTTATCTGATGTTCTGTTGGACATTGTAGTCGGCGGAGCCGCAGTGCTACTCAAACGCTTTCAAGCGCGCAGACGAGGAAAGCGTGCAGGCGCGCTTGTGAAACTCAGACAGCGCGGATTTCAGACCGCGCTGCCTAGCATCCATCTAGCAAATCTCCGCTCTCTACCCAACAAAATAGACGAACTCATTCTGCTCTCTCAGACAAACAGGGATTTTCTGCATTCAGCTGCTCTGTGTTTCACGGAAACCTGGCTGAACGACACCATATAAGACAACGCGCTTCACCTACCGGGCTATCAGCTGTTCAGAGCGGATCGCGACGAAGAATCAACGCGGAAATCACGCGGTGGCGGGACGTGCTTTTACATCAATGAAAGGTGGTATACAGATGTAACAGTTTTAAAGAAGATGTGCTGTCCAGATCTCGAAGCAATGTTTATTAACTGTAAGCCTTTTTACTCCCCGCGGGAGTTCTGCTCGTTTATCCTTGTCAGTGTTTACATTCCTCCGCTCGCGCACGCAAGCCTGGCGATACAGAAACTAGCTGATCAGATCACGGTGATAGAGCAACAACACCAGGACTCTGTTTTAATCATTCTCTGAGATTTTAACAAAGCAAAACTGTCCCGTGAACTGCCAAATATAGAGAGCATGTTACATGTCCCACAAGAGACAGCAATATTCTGGATCACTGCTATACTACAATAAAGGATGCATACCGCTCCGTCCAACGAGCAGCTTTGGGACACTCTGACCATTGTTTGATTCATCTCATTCCAACCTACAGGCAGAAACTGAAAACAGCCAAACCTGTATTAAGATCTGTGAAAAGATGGACTAACGAAACAGAGCGGGATCTACAAGCCTGTTTCGACCTCACTGACTGGACTGTTTTTGAAGCTGCTGCAAACAATCTGGATGAGCTCACAGAGACTGTAACATATCAGTTTCTGTGAAGACGTGTGCATTCCTACCAGGACTCAACTCACATACAACAATGACAAACCATGGTTAACTGTAAAACTCAGACAGCTACGTCAGGCCAAGGAGGTTGCTTACAGGAATGGGGATAGGGCTTTGTATAAGCAGGCCAAAAACACACTGGAAAGGAGATCAGAGTCGCAAAAAGGAACTATTCTGAGAAACTAAGGAGTCAGTTCTCTTCCAGCGACTCAGCATCTGTGTGGAAAAGTCTGAAAAACATCACAAACTACAAGACACCATCCTCCAGCACTGTAGACAATGAACGACTTGCAAACGACCTGAATGAGTTTTACTGCCGGTTTGAGAAAACCCCCCAAACCCACTCTAAACTGCTCTTCACGCCACCATTAACACCTCCACCACCCCCTGCCTCCCCCATACCTGCACTGCAGTTTAACGAAGATGAGGTGCGCCAGGTCTTCCGCAAACAGAAGAGGAAAAAAGCACCAGGCCCAGATTTTATAACACCAGCCTGTTTAAAATACTGTGCTGACCAACTGGCCCCCATCTTCACCCTGATCTTCAACAGATCACTGGAGCTGTGTGAAGTGCCCTCCTGCCTCAAACGCTCTACCATCATCCCCATCCCAAAGAAACCCAAACTTACAGGACTAAATGACTACAAACCGGTAGCACTAACATCTGTGGTCATGAAGTCCTTTGAAAAACTGATGCTGGCCCACCTGAAGGACATCACTGAACCCTCACTGGACTCTCTTCAGTTTGCCTACAGAGACAACAGGTCTGTGGATGATGCAGTAAATATGGGACTGCATTATGCTCTGCAACACCTAGACAGACCAGGGACCGGTGTGAGGATCTTGTTTGTTGACTTCAGCTCGGCGTTTAACACTATCATCCCAAAACTTCTCCTGCCCAAATGAACTCAGCTCTCTGTGCCCACCTCTGTCTGTCAGTGGATCAACAGCTTCCTAACGGACAGGCAGCAGCTGGTGAAGCTGGGAAAATTCTCATCTAGCATCCGCACAATCAGCACTGGCGCCCCCCAGGGGTGTGTTCTCTCCCCACTGCTCTTCTCCCTTTACACGAATGACTGCACTTCAAAAGACTCCTCTGTGAAGCTCTTGAAGTTTGCAGACAACACCACACTTATCGGCCTAATTCAAAGACTACGTCGAATAGTTCGGACTGCTGAGCGAATCACTGGTACAACCCTTCCTACTCCCCAAGAACTGTACTTATCCAGAGCGAGCAGAAGGGCTGCCAAAATCACTCTGGACCCCTCACACCCAGCACACTGCCTCTTTGAACTTTTACCTTCTGGTCGACGCTACAGAGCACTGCGCACCAGAACAGCCCGACACAGAAACAGTTTCTTCCCTCAGGCAATCCATCTCATGAACACTTGATGATAATAATTGCGAAACCAACATCACTACTTGCTATACACTTTTATACACATATACACTTATTTAACAACACACTTTACATGCCAATTTGCACATAACAGCTGCACATATAACGTTGTATATAGTAATAAACATGTACATACACTTGGCAATCTGTATATTTGCACTCACTACTTACTTCTATTTTTTAAAATATATTTATTATCTGTTTTTTGTCCTGTCTCTGTAATGCTGTTGCACTGTAGAAGCTCTGTCACGAAAACAAATTCCTAGTATGTGTGAACATACCAGGCAATAAAGCTCTTTCTGATTCTGATTCTGGATTGGCATTGACACAGGTAAACGAATGTTTGGTGATTGTAGCCCTGCCATGTATATTGACCCTGTGGAGCTCCCAACTGACAGTTTTGGTGGAAAAAGAAGAAATGAGGTGCACATTTAATTCTGCAGTGAGTTGGGCAGCTGTGGTTTACAGTTTTTTCAAACTGCTTACACACAAAATGTTTTTATAATCACAATTTATGAAACATCTCACCACTCAAAATCAATACCGCCACTCCCTATACGTAGAGTACACAGGTTGCGTAGGGCATCAACTCCGGAGGGGGGCACCATCTCCGGTGCTCAAAAAAAAAATTCTTTCTTGTATATTAATAATAACAAAAGAATAAATATAAAAAAATAATAATAATAAATATTTTTTAAAAACGCGCAATCACGCATTCACATGCCCTGGTCCAGCTGTGTTCGTGGCTTTACGGCTGCTAGCTGATTGATTGATGCAATACAATGCTCAGAAAAAGACAACAACAGTATGGGGCTGAGAAGAGAAGAAAAAAGCACAAGATAAATCCCGTGCATAACTTTCAGGTATGTTCATCCATGAATTTGGAAATCATATTTTGGTTGAAGTAAAATTACATTAGTGAGGCTAATTAACCCTCAACATTGCCACAACTCCAACCAATCTGCCTGATTCGTAGTGTAAATTCAGTTTAAGTGAAGTAATTTCTTGCTTTGCTGTCATTCATCGTTTTGAGCTATAGCAAGACATTAATGTATTTTTGTTAAAATACTTTTTTCATAATAAACCAAGCTGTTTTCTGTAGAAGGAAGTTCCCACCTCTGAATAAAAAAAAAAGAGAAAAAAGTTGTTAACACTACAACCTTTTATCACAGAATTGCGTAAAAAACTCCAAATTCCAAGTTTTAAAGCCAGAATATAGATATAAAGTCGCAATTCCAAGTCATGCAATTCTGATATATAATGTTGCAAGTGTTTTATATAAACTTGCAATTGCCAGAAAAAAAGGCAGAATTCTGAGATAAAATGTCACAATTGTGAATTTGCGAGTCATATAAAGGAGTTTTTCCTGTTAAGGAGACGGATCTTAAATGGAGTGTCATAGACTCTAGGTTTGTGAGCACAATTCTCCCAATAAAGGCCAGGATACAGTATTTGGTTGACACTTTATTTAATGAACTGAAAAATAAAATAACCTACAGCCCTTTTAGGGGTGTTGTGCTGCAGCAGACATAGAAACCACTGTGTTGCATCATCTATGATACCATATACATATTTCTATGTACAATATATATGTCTGCAGCTCCCAAGTAAACCCGATGAGCACACCCTTACAACATGAAATAAATAGCTGCTAAATTCAGGAAAAATTCACATCAACAAAATGTAAATCATATTGTTACACATAATGGATGAATATTTTCCAGTGTTGGGTTGCAGCTGAAAGTCATCCGAAATGCTAAATATATGCTGGATAAGTTAGTGGTTCATTATGCTGTAATGACCCCTGATTAATAAAGGTACTAAGCCAAAAAGAAAATGAATAGTGGATAAATAATATAGAATTAATCTTTGAGGCATCACACAACCTACAGCTTGGTTTCAGATGGTCTGTTTGGTGCTTTATAAGTCCTTTTAGACCAAATGCCTTAGTTAAAAAAAAAATTAGTCTACATAACACACTCAAACATCTTTATAACCATCAATTCTGATTTTATATCATGCAATTGCAACTTTATTCCTCAAAATTGTGAGATATAAAGTCTAACTTATAATTGTGACTTAATAACTTTATAGTTTCTCAGATTTCAGAATTTATAACTCAAAATCCCTCATTCATTCTTAGAAAAACTGGCAAATGTCTTGGATTTATACTGACACTGAAAGTAATTTTGTCATCATGGATTATAGTGCAAGTTAAATCCACATTTTGGTTGTAGTTAAGGAACATTATGAAGAGTGCTTGACTAGCCTATTGCCTTGAAAGTGTGTGAGTTTTTCTTGATAGTTTTTTATTACTAATTTCTTCTGCATTGTACATGCAGGTTCAATGCTGAAATATGTCACAAAAGATGACGAGGTGGCATCATCCAACACTAATCCAGAGGTACCCAGTAGTCGCACAGATGCAGTAACAGGATGCAGCACTGGTGACTGTCCATCTACCAGCTATGCAGGTACAGGTGCAGTGGCCACAACTGTCACTCTACACTCTGGCAGAAGTTCTGTGACCACAGAGAGACCACCAGCCCATAAAGAAGTTGAAACTGATGAGGTGTCCCCTACAACTGCTCTTCCAGCTGATCCTTCTCTCTGGCCAACTCACCTCACAGGTTTGGATCACCTTGAAATTGTACAGAGAGGACCACATAAAATAGATTTAGATTTTTCTTTCCCAAAAGACAAAGATGGACGAGGATTTAATCATATACAATTCTGCCGTGTACTCTCAAATGGAGATAAGTTTTTAAGAAACTGGCTCATGTATTCAAAGAAAAAAAACTGTGTTTTTTTTGCTTTGCCTGTAAACTCTTCAGTTCAAAAGACACAAACCTGTCAAAGGAGGGTTTCAGTGACTGGTCCAACCTCAGCAAGACTCTCAAGAGTCACAACAATAGCATAGACCCACACACAATCTATGCTGAAATAGAGAGAACTTGAGAACTGCTTAAAGAATAAGAAGACAATTAGGAATGCTCAAAAAAATCGATTAACCGTTAACCAAAAGGGTGCGTTTGTAACCGATTAATGGTATCAGTTAAACGCTGAAAAATAATATTTTAGATATTTTTAGAGTTTGGCTGCATAAGGGGCCAATCGAATGCGTTTTTTTGCGTTAAGAGGGGCATCTTTTGAATGGTTTACTAACGGCCACAAGTGGCCACACCAAAATGCATCCCTCCACAGCTACATTAGAGCTTCTCAATTAAAACAATCAGTCATTGTTGTTGTTGTTTTTAATAGCGGGTTGTAATCACACCAAAACGTATTAAAAGGTAAGTGAATTATAACAGCGTGATCTTTCTGTAACCGTAGTAGTGCTGTGCGTTATTTGTTTAACCCTTTGAGGTTACGTGCTGACTGACTGGCTGACAGGTGCGTGATGCGTGAGGCCAGCAAACACGACATGGCTTTCAGTAATGAAGAACACAGTTTCTATAATTTAAATTTATTTATAGATAAAGGTCTGTGGTTCTGCATAGTGACTTTATCTTGCTGGAGTTTATAGCCGTTTCTCTTTACTTCAGGATCCATTAATGCCGCTCTGTAATCTATTAAAGACATTCAGAAATATTCCTAGCAAATCTAATAAATGTTGGAGACATACTCACCACATAAACACGCTAAAATGTAACTTCTGCAAGGTTTATTTGAAAACGCACAAGTAGATCTGCGCTGGAGCTGTGTATATTTGAGGGGATGTGCAAGAGGTTTTGTGGACGAGCAGAGGAAATCGGCATGCAAACAAAAAGATCTCTACTTTACTGTGCTCACGACATTTCTCCATTTGTCACTGAAATAACGCCATAGGTAGTTGGTAGATTTCTGTAAAAGGTGTGCCGCCACAGCTGGAAAAAATCCTAGAGGAAACATTGAATATGAATTTGAGACTAGTGCTCGCTGTTTCAAGTAATCCAGAGCTGTATAACTTTACAGGTCTTGAATATTACAATATTATTAAATATTACAATTGTAACAACATAGACAGCAACACTCTTGCACAATCAATACCAGCTGATTCAGTCATTTTCTAGTGACATAAAAAAAAGAGCACCGTGCTTATTTTTTCCTTGTCAACAAAGGCAGTGCGGTGCGCCTCACGTTTTTGAAACGGAAAAGCGCATTTGCTGCAACACATCTGCAACACATATTTGTTAACTCGCGGCATGATAACGTATAACCACACGTCCCTACAGACATATTTGCCAAAGAAGCAAAATGGAAGAAGAATATTGCTGTTTGATACAGACAAGTTGATGCCAAACCAGCACTGATGCTGATAAGTTAACCATTTATATCCAATTAACGAGCGGCGGTTGTTGGTTAACAAAATTAGCCAAAATGAGCATCCCTAAAGACAATAGATCATCAAGAACCGACTCTTTTAGAGGCAAAGAGGAAAAGATGGCAAGATGTCCTCACATGGTTAGTCAGCATTACAATATCTTTGGCATCACGAAATCTTGCTTTTATTGGCTCTTCAGAACATCTTTATGGTTCAAACACTGGGAATTTTCTTAAGGAGGTCGAGCTTCTTGCACTATTTGATCCTGTGATGGAAAATTATTTGTCAAGAATGAAGGACAAAAGCACACGCACACACTATCTTGGACAGCAAACCCAAAATGAGCCGATAGAGCTGATAAGCAACAAAATACTGAAGACCATTGTGTCCAATATAAATCTGGCAAAATACTACTCCATTATTTTTGACTGCACACCAGATGCAAGTCACAAAGAACAAATGTCAGTAATATTGTGTTCTGTGACTTTAGAACCAAAGCCAAAGATTAATGAATACTTTTTAGGCTATATGGATGTCTTGGAAACCACTGGATTGAATCTGTCAAATGTGATATTTGACAGGCTTCGGGAACTTCAGATTCCTTTTGAAAAGTGCAGGGGACAGGCCTCCGACAATGGTGCTAATATGAAAGGGAAAAGTCAAGGTGTGCAAGCCAGGCTATTAAAGAACAATCCAAGAGCTTTGCATCTTGTGGAGCACATTCAATGAATCTTGAGATAGCAGATGCAGCAAAGGCATCAAAGGATGCTGTTGTATAACTTGGTTATGTGCAGAAATTTTTCACATATTTTTCAGGATCTACACAGCGATGGACCATCTTGTTAAAGCATGTCCATCTCACATTAAAGTCCTGTAGTGACGTAAGGTGGGAAAGCAGGCTGCAAAGCATTACAGCTGTTAGATACTAAGTGAAGGAGATCAGAGATGCTCTCATTGAAGTACGGCAAACCATGAATGATCCCATTGCCAAAGTAGAGGCTCAGGCCCTGGCAGAAAAAATAGCTTCTGCTGCAAGATGCTGCAGTCTAATGCAAATGGATGTTGCTGTTCAACTCACTGAAAGTGCAAAAGATTCTCTCTCAAAATACAGACTGTCTGGATTTGCAGATGCTCAATTATTTGCAAAGCAACTCTGTGTGACCCTAAACATAAAGCCTGAGCTTAAAGAGAAGCAGCTAAGGAGCACAAAAAGACATTTTGTCTACGAGACAGCAGATGAGCCCATCAGCGATGCACCCAAAAAGCTTGAGATAACCTTTTTTTTTTTTTTAACAGAGTTTTTGACTCTGCTTTGGCATCACTTCAAGAGAGATTTTAAATTTTTAAAGCAAAGGAAAGCAAGATTTGGAGTGCTCCTTAGTTTCAGCCAAGTTCAAGGACTGTCAAAAGAGACTTCACAGAAACACTGCATTGAGTTAGAGAAAACTCTGACACTGGGGGAGGCAGGTTCTAATATTCATGGTCAAGAGGTGGCTCAAGACAATCTCATAAACATCCTAAAGTTGCTAACACTCACAACAGCTCTGGAGATGTTATCATTTCTTCATGACAACCACTTGCAAGAGTTGTACCCAAACCTTTGGATTGCTCTCTGTAACACTTCCCGTGACCATTGGCTCTGCTGAGCGAAGTTTTTCTAAGATGAAGCTCATCAAAACATACATCCTCCTCTATGGCACAAGAGCGCTTGAGTGGACTGGCAATAATAAGCATCAACACTGAATTAGCAAAGACATTAGCATAGACATTATCATATGATGAGCTAATTGATGATTTTGCTGTCAAATATTTAAAATTAAAAAAGCTCCTGCAGAAGACATGTCTGTTTATTTTTTATGTAAAGCAATTTTATAATGTAAAGATTTTATTTAATTTTAAGTATAATTTTCATATATTTTAAAGGTGGGCATAGATTTACTAGATTAAATTTAATCTAGATTAAATTGGCTCATTTGAATTCTGCTGAGGGCATTCAGAATGTGTTTGCTAACCAAGTCTCAAGAACGGGTTTCTGAAGCCAGGTGGCGAATTTGACCAGGGGCTCATCTCATTTCCAAAATGCATCACAAAATGCTTGAGAAATTGTTATGATAATTCGTGAAGAAAATAAATTATGTTCATTGAGATGTACTTGTGTTTCCTAACTGTTTATTTAGTTAAACATGAATTTTGAACTGTAGGCCTACATAAGCTCAAAACAGTGATTTTTGATTACCCTAATTTGACTTAAGTCATATCTGAACTAAACAGAAATGAAATTAAGATGTGGAGTATGCATATATTAGTGGCATTATTGAAGTAAACACCGCAATCAAAGTATTAACATCATGTAGGACTTTTCACCATATTTTCCGACAAGATCCACACACACACTGCCGTAAGTAAAGGACTGCGCACACACACATACATTGCGAAATGTGGAAGTTTTTTCTTTTCATTCGGCATGCATTATAAAATTCCATAACACTCTCACCAGTCCTTACTCATTATTTGCATCTAATACCCCAGTTTGTCACAGGGTATGAATGAAATGTTTATGAGTGAAGATGGAACTGCAGTTAAAGTAACCCAAAATTACGGGAAACTCCTACATGAAAGCACTTCACTTAAACACCTTAACTATATTATTGTCTATTAAGACAAATAACTAGATTACCGACGTCCATGTAAATGTAGTCAGTAGTGTCTTCGAAGTAAGTGAAAGATTCAGAAGAGCACTTTTTTGTCAGACGGCTCACCGGTCAGGTATACATCCGCGCTGAAATATCGAAATATCAAGGTGAAAGTCATCACGGCTTGCGTAGAATAGACCTAGCTCCAAACCCAACTTTGAGAATAGATTAACGGCGATATTTTTTTAATTGTCTCGTTTTAACGCAGTTAACCACTAATAATAGTGGTTAACCCACCACTTATTTTATATATATATATATATATATATATATATATATATATATATATATATATATATATATATATATATATATATATATATATATAAATAATACACAAATAAATACATGTTTCGATGCATATTTAGATTTTTGTGTATGTGTTATTTTTTTCCCTCGGTGGGGGCACCACTGCAAAATTCTGCTTAGGGCACCATTTTGGCCAGCAGCTGCCCTGCTCAAAATGCAAAACTTCACAGCAAATATATATATAAACAACAAATATATATATATATATATATATATATATACATTGGATGGAAACTGCTTTATTTGCAAATCTTTTATGTGATATTCCAGTTTTGGATGGAGACATAACTACTGTCAGCAAGTTCTGCTCTCCAAATGTAGACAAAATTATGGTAGGCTAGCGATTTTTATCTACCACCATCACTTAAGAAGACATATCCAGGACACACCAACAACTGGTTCTTAAATATTACTAAAGGTCTGTCAGTAGTCGTAACTGACCGCTTGTGATTTTGGTTATAAGGTGAAGCCGTGTAATTCTCTATGCAGGAAAAACCCTGAATCTGAATATAAGATTTGTTTTCATTTTTATTACAAGAACAAAGCATTTTGTAAAATTTTTCATTACAGTTGAGAATACAAAAAGACATTTTATATGTCGTGACATGAAATTTTGAATAACCATTTTTGTGAAAAATTTCACATTTATCTCCTAGTTGTTTCCTCCAGCTTGTCATATTCTTAACATACAAAACTCAAACTATGAGACGTACTATAACAAAATACAACAAAACAAGACAGCTGCCAAATAATTAAAATAACAAACAGCACTGGTGATCCACCACATTTTTAGATAGTTCTTAGGGTAAGACTGTGTAAATAGAAGTTTTAGTTAGAAAGGCTCATTTCAAATAGATTTTATTTTCTATGAATCAAAACACTTGGATATTAGGCACACAATGCCATTTTTCATCACATTATTGTTGAACCCTCTGAATACAAAATGCAGCAGAAATTGTTAGCAGGACTTATTGTCAAGTTCCCTTTTATACTTGAGATTTAATAAACAGAAAAATACAATATAAAGACCTACATATGTGAACTACAATTTCGGCATGTTAAAAAAACTGATTGGCTTTCACCCACACATCACAATGAAGTACTGTAGATACTGCAAGGAATGGACACCTTCATGGCTGAAGACCAAAGACAGGTACACTGCACAAAAGAGTCTTCAGATCTCCACGTCACTTTCTTTATCATGATCATGGTCACCGTCATAAAATTCATTCGCAGCTTCAGGTCTGTGATGAAACAGAAGTTGTGCAAATAGTTTAATAAACAAGGTCAGGATATTCATCATACAGCCAAGCAGCAGGCATTAGTTCTCATCTCTTAAGAATCAATCTCTTGTTCACTGACAAATCGTGGAATTTGAATTTAGATTTTTTTAAATGTAAATGAGGATGCAGTAAGTTGTAAAATATACAGTGCATTCGGAAAATATTCATAGTGCTTCACTTTTTCCACATTTTTTAATGTTACAGCCTTCTTCCAAAATAGATTCAATTCATTTATTTCCTAATTCTACACACAATACCCCATAATGACAATGTGAAAAAAGAGTTTTTGAATTTTGTTTCAAATTTATTAAAAATAAAAAACCTGAAAAATCACATGTACATAAGTGTTAACAGCCTTTGCTCAATACTTTATTGATGTACCTTTGGCAGCAATTACAGCCTCAAGTCTTTTTGAATATGATGCCACAAGCTTGGCACACTTGTCTTTGGGAATTTTTGCCCATTCCTCTTTGCAGTACCTCTCAAGCTCTATCAGGTTGGATGGGAAGCGACGGTGTACAGCCAATTTCAGATCTCTCCAGAGATGTTCAATAGGATTTAGGTCTGAACTCTGGCTGGGCCACTCAAAGACATTCACGGAGTTGTTGTGAAGCCACTTCATTGATATTTTGGCGGTGTGCTTTGGGTCATTGTCCTGCTGTAAGACGAACGGCCGCCCCAATCTGAAATCAAGAGCACTCTGAAGCAGGTTTTCATTCAGGATGGTTGTACATTGCTGCAATCCATCTTTCCCTCTATCCTGACAAGTCTTCCAGTTCCAGCTGCTGAAAAACATCCCCACGGCATGATACTGCCACCGCCATGCTTCACTGTAGGGATGGTATTAGCCTGGTGATGAGCGGTGCCTGGTTTTCTCCAAACGTAATGCCTGGCATTCACTCCACAGAGTTCAATTTAGTCTCATCAGACAAGAGAATTTTGTTTCTTATGGTCTGAGAGTCCTTCAGATGCCATTTAGAAAATTCCAGGTGGAGAGTGGCTTTCGTCTGGCCACTCTACCATACAGGCCTGTTTGGTGGATTGTTGCACAGATGGTTGTCCTTCAGTAAGGTTCTCCTTTCTCCACAGAAGAACACTGGAGCTCAGACAGAGTGACCATTGGGTTATTGATCACCTCCCTGACTAAGGCCTTTCTCCCCCGATCACTCAACTTAGATGGCCGGCCAGCTCTAGGAAGAGTCCTGGTGGTTCCAAACATCTTCCACTTACAGGCCACTGTGCTCATTGGAACTTTCAGAGCAGCAGATATTTTTCCGTAACCTCCCCCAGCCTTGAGTCACGAGACAATCCTGTCTCGGAGGTCTACAGGCAATTTCTTTGTTTAATGCTTGGTTTGTGCTTTGACATGCACTATCAACCCTGGGACCTTATATAGACAGGTGTTTCAAATCATGTCCAATCAACTGAATTTACCACAGGTGAACTCCAATTAAGCTGTTGAAACATCTCAAGAATGATCAGTGGAAACAGAATGTACCTGAGCTCAATTTAGAGCTTCACGACAAAGGCTGTGAATACTTGTGTAAATGTGATTTTTCAGATTTGCAACAATTTCAAAAAATCTTTTTCTACATTGTCATTATGGAGTATTGTGTGTAGAATTTTTAGGAAATAAATGGATTGAATCCATTTTGGAATAAGGCTGTAACATAAAAAATGTGGAAAAAGTGAAGCGCTATGAATACTTTCCAGGTGCACTGTATTTAAAAAATCAAATGTACTCAACATTTACAACTAAACAAATGGAGGTAAAGGTTGTTCTTTCCTGTAGCTTTCTAATAATCAAAATTGGGGGAGCTGAATAACACTTTCCTCAAAAAAATTAAGCAAAACAACCTTAACACATTATAATAATCATTATCCACAAATGATGATAACAACAACAACAACAAAAATGCTTTGTAATTATTATTGTTAATTAAACCACAATGATTAGAATTACTGCTTTGGCTACTCTTTTAAAAGAATTTAAAACATTTCACAGATACTAAACATATGACTACTAGTAATAAAGTTACATATTTTCACCTAGAAAAGTTCTCTTCTGATCCTCTCTCTTCAGGATCAGCCTCGTCTGGTCGCTCATAGCTTAGCAAATCAGAGGGAACGTCATGGATCTGAACACTTGGTGCATGATTCAACATCTTCAAATTTTCAAACACAGTTTGACGAATTTGGTCCAAATACTAGAAAACAACAAGAACAACAAAACAAGTTAATGTATTAGCTACTGACCTTACTGCTAAAGACAATATTGCATATACATATAAAACATTTACCAAACATTTACCTGAAACACCATCTAATTGGAAAAAAAATCTTCTAACATTAACAATTATAGATTATGATCAACTTTTTTCTATATGAAAACAAAAGTGAATAGATTTTGATAAACTGAAATAATTTTAGTTAAGAAGCAGTAAGGTAACACTGTATAATAACCTCACACTATGAATCATTTACTAAACATTAGCAAATTGTTAGTTTACGATTCAAGCTTTAGCTCTACATTAATAGACATTAGCAAGCAGTTTATAAATACAGCTACAAATAGAACGAACACACACACACACACACACACGGGGTTATGACAATGAAACAGAAATGCCTGGTTTTAGACCACAATAATTCATTAGTATGATGAAGCGCCTACTTCTGCTACAAATGGAGCATCACTTGGGAATGACAGACATAAGTCCTGCGTAGTGCCCAGAGGGATTTTGAGCCATTATGAGTCTTTGGGGTTTCTTCACACTGTAACTTGCCCACATGTGGGAAAGACAGCGTAGGTAGACTCATCAGAGAACAATACATATTCCACATTATCCACAGCCAAAAAAGTACACTGCTGGCACCATTGCAACCAGTGATTGGCATTGGCATGAGTGACCAAAAGTTTGGCTACAGCAGCCCGGCTACAGAGTTCCCGATGAACAGTTTCGGTGGAAACAGAAGAGTTGAGGTACACATTTAATTCTGCAATTTTCCAAAATTGGCCAAAAACCCTCCAACACTTAAACTGACAAGGTATGCAGAAGAACATCTCTGAACGCACAAAATGTCGAACCTTGAGGCGGGTGGGCTTCAGCAGCAGAAGACCACACTAGGTGCCACTCCTGTCAGCTAAGAACAGGAAACTGAGACTACAACTTGCACAGGCTCACCAAAAATGGACAATAGAAGATTGGAAAAATGTTGCCTGGTCTGATTAGTCTCAATTTCTGTTGCGACATTCGGATGGTAGGGTCAGAATTTGGCGTCAACAACATGAAAGCATGTATGCATCCTGTCTTGTATCAAGGGTTCAGGCTGGTGGTGTAATCTTGTGGGGGATATTTTCTTGGCACACTTTGGGCCCATTAATACCAATTGAGCATTGTGTTAACGCCACAGCCTACCCATGTATTGTTGTTAACCATGTCCATCCCTTTATGACCATAGTAAACCCATCTTCTGATGGCTACTTCCCGCTGGATAACGCGCCATGTCAAAGCGCGAATCATCTCAGACTGGTTTCTTGAACATGACAATGAGTTCACTGTACTTAAATAGCCTCCACAGTCATCAGATCTCAATCCAATAGACCACCTTTGGAATGTGATGGAACGGGAAATTCACATCATGGATGTGCAGCCAACAAATCTGCAGCAACTGTGTGATGCTTTCATGTCAAAATGGACCAACAACTTTAGGCAGATTAAGGCAGTTCTGAAGGCGAAAGGGGGTCCAACCCGGTACCAGTAGGGTGTACCTAATAAAGTGGTCGGTGAGTGTAGGTTTATATACATTTATATGTTTTATATATTTATATATACAGTATGGCTGTGCCATGAACAGAGTGAGGACCAAGCAACATAATATCCAGGTATTTCTATTAGAACCAGACAAGAAAATTATGTGCACCCTTGCTTATTAATGAGAATGAAACACAACTGACTGCCCCCTACAGGCAATGCTCATCGTGTGCCAGAGAACTTCACCACAGTCCACCCTCTGCAGCGGCAGGTCATGGGATTCCTTTTCTTGAGATGCACATTCTTAAAGTCATTCTTCCCACACTATCATCCAGCACATATTATAAGCTTGTGTTTCATTTGAGCACAACAAGGTGTCATTGATGCTGCAAATGTTACTCACACCAACTCTGTCTCAATTGCAATTCATATGGTAAAACAAGTCTCTCTCATTTCCTTACAGGCGAACAATTGTACAAACAAACATTAAAATAAAATTAAATATATTCATCTTTGTACATTTATTTGCATATTTATTTATTTTCATTTTTTAGGCTTGATTGTGTTGATTGGGAAGAAAGTCAAGAGAGTATTGCAATAGTTCAGCCTGGAGAGAACAAGAGCTTGGACAGTTGAGCAGCATGCTCTGTTTGGAACACAAACGTTGGGCAGAAATACCATAAATTCTGTGAAATATTTAACATGGATATATGTTTGTCAGAACTATGTTGTTCTCACAATTGTTTATTGTCAATGAGACAGAGGATTTAATAGATAATATTTTGGGCAAATTATTAGAGGCTTTAAAAAAAAAACTATGGCTTTCTTAGCTCATATTTACCAAGGCTGTCAATATTAGTGGAGGTCTCTGTACATTACAGTGACAGAAATAGTAAGTCCACAACATGAAACATTTTAATTCCCTTTTAAACTCTTGGTTTTGCATTGTTTTGTCTTAAATCATATCAAAACTTAATTTTATTTTATTATATTCATTTACATAATTTATTAATATATTTAGATAATTTTTAGGTTCAGATAATTTCACAGACTTTGAATGTGGTGTCAGACCTTTAGTCCCACTGTACATGTTAATCCAAACCTATTGTAAATGTCACAAAGAAACATAAAGAAAAATTATACATACTTGTCTAGAATTTTGGTTTTCTATCCTTGTGCTGACATCTGGATGAAGTGTGAAGTCTGGAGCAAAATATTCAAAGTATTCTGTGCAGAGAAAAAATACAGAGATGAGAAAAAAAACCAACTACGTACTATGGGATAGTTTTAAAGCACAACGGGGGCTGTGTACACCAAGGACCACTGTCATTTAAATATTCTCAGACACTGATATACCAACGCTATCTCACGGCAATTTGTAACTTTTTGATTAAGTGGTTAATTTGTATGAATTTGTACACTCTTACTCATACAATTTCGTATGATTTTCTTAACCCCCAATGACAGTTGGGTTTAGGGATAGGGTTAGGTGCCATGCCTCCTTTTTAAAATCCTACATTTTTGTACAACTGAATTCATACGAATTAGCCACTAAACTGATAAAACCTAAAATAGTTACATTTCCTCGTGAGATCAGGCTGGATATACAGTTGACGTCAAAAGTTTTGAATCTGTAAATTATTACTTTATCAAAATCAAAGAGATCACTTAATAGTTTTCATTTTTTATTTAGTACTGACATAAGTAAATAGCGCTCTTTTGGGTGCTAATGGGGAAACGTTCAGCAATTAGTATTATTTATGTACACCGCCGGCCTGTGTCAAACACTACGCTTACATTGCACAAAGTGCTTGTCTCTCCTGATATCTCTACAGAGACAAGCACACTGGCATTGTGGAAATCCTTACATGCATAAAATATTGCACATTAGGACAAGTTTTGATTGCTATACAACTGAAAATGTGCTAGATTCATTCATTTATTCATTCATTCGTTCGTTCATTTCCCTTTGGCTTAGTGCCTTTTTATCAAGGGTTGCCACAGCAGAATGAACCATCAACTATTCCAGCATATGTTTTACACAGTGGATGCCACTCCAGCCGCAACCATGTACTGGAAAACACCCATACACTCTCACATTCACACACACTCTCATACACTACAGCCATTTTTTTTACCCAATTCTCCTATAGTGCATGTCTTTGGACTGTGGGGAAAACTGGAGCATTTATAAGAAACCCACATAAACACGGGGAGAAAATGCAAACTCCACCCAGAAATGCCAACTGGCCCAGTCAGGACTTAAACCAGCAACCTTCTTGCTGTGAGGTGACAGTGCTAACCATTGTGCCACCGGTTGTACTAGATATAATACTATTTTTTAAATGTTTTTAAGTTTAGAATTTAACTATTATGAAGTACTATAAAGTTTTCTAACAGGTCAGTGACTCATGATTTAGTGATACAATGTTTTCTATGGTTGCCTATTTATAGTTTTTATTCACGTGACCTGTGCACGTGGAAAAAAAAAAACTATAGGCTGTAATGGCAGCTAAACTAATTTATTTTCCATCTGTTTTAAGCTTTAATATTTTGATTACAAACAGGGATTTGAAAAAATATTGACATGGGCCCCCCACCATCACCTGCCTAATATATTTATCAACTCAATTGAGAGAACCTTTTAAATGTTATTAACTCTTCTTTATCTCTAGGCCACGTTCCACCTTCCCTTTAAAGCTAGCTGTTATAAAGCCTCTTATTAAGAAACCACAACTTATTTATTTATCTTTTTCAAAGTTATTAACACTTTTAACTTTTGTTTGTAGCTCTATTCGAATTCACCTGCCGCACCCAATGTGTTATGAGCAATATTAGCTCTTAGAATTAGCAAAAGATCAGAACAGATCCAAACTGGGTCCCAGAAGCAACCATCTCATGGCCACGAATAAGGACCTCAGCACTAGATAATATGTAAATGCAAAAACAAATATTTATTGATGTCTTTTCTTCATGTGACAGTTATTGGCTTACCACTATATGGAAGTTCATCACTAATTGACTCCTCAACAAGCAAGGATGTTTCAAATGTCCTGAAAAAAACACAAGTGAAAATGGAATGATTAAAAGGGCTTTAGAGGCAGTGTAGGGGTGCTTTCCAAACTAACAGCGACCATCTGAGTCAATTCACCAAGGTCCTTCCAAAAGTCCATTAGTGAAGGTTATGGACAGGTGTTTGTACAATGAAACTGAAATGCCTGGTTTTATACCACAATAATTAGTTAGTATGGTGTAGGGCCTCCTTTTGTGGCATCAACTCCTCTTGGGAATGACAGATAGAAATCCTGCACAGCGGCCAGAGGCATTTTGAGTCATTCTTTTGGCAGAACAGAACAGATCACTGATCAGCATTTTCTGAAATACTCAGACCAGCCCATCTGGCACCAACAACCATGTCACCTATCTTCCTAATTCTGATGATCAGTTTGAACTGCAGAAGATCGTCTTGACCATGTCTACATACCTAAATGCATTGAGTTGCTGCCCTGTGATTGGCAGATAAAAAATTTGCATTAACGAGCAGTTGAATAGGTGTACCCAATAAAGTAGCCGGTGAGTGTAATTGTATTAAAAAAAGTGTCATAAATGTATGTTTAATCGAAAAATTCTTTCTGAAGATTCTTGATATGTCTACTGGACACTGTTAGCATTTACATAATAAATTTTGTGAATGATTTCTCAGTTAAATTTAATCTCCAATTAGATTATCCACATATATTGAAAAAAAAAAAAAAAAAAAAAAGAAACAAACATACCAACATCTAGCAACATTCCTCACTGTGTACCCTCCTCCACCCAGAACAAGCAGCGGGATTTTGAAGCCCTTCACAAACTCCACACATTCTCTGAAAACAAAAAAAAAAAGTTTAAAACAAGATTTTAATTATCAGTTTTACATGCAAAGTATTTAAAGTAGTAATTCAAAAAAAATTACAAATAAATTAAAAGATATTAGTTTTCCCACCCATGTCCTCGTATGCTGAGATTGAAGCATCCTAATCGATCACATCCCAAAGAATCTGCTCCACACTGACAACAAAAGAAAACAGATGAGCAATAAAAGCAACAACATGTAACAACTCTGAGAGAAGGTGTTCTCACCTGAAGAACAATACAGGTTGGCTGATAGAAGTCTACCACCTGCTTGATAACTGGCTGAAACAGTTGTCTGTAACCTGAGGTTATGGAAGAAAGAAAAGAAAATGCTTATACACTGTAAAGCCAATCGAAACAATTAATAAATGAATGAATAAATAAATAAATCCTATTTGTAGAGCAACAATGTGCAGAAAACCATAAATCAAACAAATTAAAGGATTCTATTTTGAACAGAAAATATATCCATCTTTTTAATAAATAAAAATAAACAAATAAAAATAAACAATACAAGTCAGAATCAAGTCATAAGGTGCAGAACAAATGTGTGAAAAATGCCTAAAGTGCAGGGTACATACTCAAAATGTAAATCAAAAATAGTTCAAAAGATAACAATAAGTAATCAATAAATTGAAAACAAAAAAACAAACTATAACAATTACAAAAGTAACCTATAGCCAGAATGTTATTTTAATGCAGATAATGCTGAACTGGTGCAGCAGACTTCTTAGCCAAACATGCACCCGGTCTCAAGTGTGTGCATGAATTCTTTAAAAACCTTCCAACAATGTTCACTGGCCTCATATCAAGCTCAACAAAATTAGGCAGTTTTGTTCTCGATTTCTCTTTTCAGACATGTTGGTCTCAAATTTGAGACCAAAAGTTAGTTTGGCGCTGGTCCAGCACTACTGGATATTTGTCATCATCTTTCAGATATAAGAAGTGGACCTAAAGAGAGAAATATATCTAACTGAGAAGTCCTAACATTGTATGCTCGTCCTAAATTAATCCAAATCCAACAATATTTTTGTTATCCACTGAATTGAGCCGGTCATTCATTAGATGGATCAGGAAGACCTGTCAAGTTTGTTGTGTCAAGCTATATTTGTTGATCAATATAACAATGAAAATAGAACTTCTGTATAAGTAAAAGAAGGAACAGTCTTGCGAGAATTTTATTACTTACCCATTTTAAGTGTGAGGAGTTGTTGAGTGATACAATAGGGAAAATAAGAATTGAACATTGACTTGAAATTTTCCCCAGATGTTGGTAACAACCAAAAAAATCCATATATGCAAAGAAAACAAATCTAATTAGTTTACAAATTAAGTTATGTGTAATAAAATGACATGTTGCAGGGAAAACTATTGAGCACATTAAAAAGGAGGTATAGAAAGGCAGTGAAAGCCCAGACAGCAGCTGAAATCTCTCAGAAGTTATTCATCAACCCTCTGCCCTTTGTCATTGTAAATGAATATTAGCTGCTTTAGTCCAACATCTACATTACCAAGATGGTGAAGATGAAACCAGAGTGGACATTTTAGCAAGACAATGATCCAGACCACAGCCAAGGAAACTCTCAAATGCTTTCAGAGGGAAAAAAAACTCAAGCTGTAGAATGGCCTGGCCAGTCAGCTGACTTAAATCCAATATAAAATACAAATTAAAGATCAGATTTGATAGATGAGACCCACAAAACCATCAAGGTTTTTACACTCTGTTGTGAGAAAAAAGAATGCATGAGCAATGCATGGGATATCATTCTCCAAATGAGAGGAGTCTTTAAGCTGCCATCACCAACAAATGCCTTTTATATAAAGTATTAAAAACTTTTAGTTGTTTAAGTAGAAATCAGTTCTTTCTCCTTGTGTAATTTCATTATTATTCATTATTACTCTGGTGGAAAGTGAAACTTAAATCTTACACAGGTGGTTGGACTTACAAAATTTTAAGTTCACATTTATCTTTACAGCATTAATTACACAACAAGAGGCTATTTACTAACTTAAAGGATGTGATGTGAAACCCTAACCTAACCCTAACCCTGGATGTGAAATCAGACATTGAGGAAGCCCCATATAGCCAAAATGGTTTTATCCTTGTTTCCTTTAAAAAAATTATTAAACTAAAAGAATGGCAGTCAAATCAGGCTTCTCCTATCGAAGCATCAAATCTTTGATTTTTATTCAGGGTCACTTCTAAGTGACCCACGGCGAAAAGCATGTATCAGATTGACAGGCACATTAGATTAGATTAGATTCAACTTTATTGTCATTACACATGTACAAGTACAAGGCAACGAAATGCAGTTTAGGTCTAACCAGCATTGCAGGATACAGGTATAAGTTATAAAGTGCAGTTATAGAAAAACTATGGTGATATTTACAGATGGATGTACTATGAACATTATATACAGGTTGTATTGGCTATGAACAGAGATTTACAATAAATGAATCTATGTACAAGTTGCTATTAGTAATCAGAATTGTGCAGCTTGATAAACAATTACAAATGTATATGTACAGTGGGTGTGTACATAATTAGAAATGTCTATCTGCAGTGGGTATGTACAGTTCAAATAAGTGAATCAGTACAATGTAGTGCAATGTATGTGCAAATTTTAAATGTGCAAATGTTAAACAGTGCAGTGATTGTGAGGAGTATAAGTTAGAGGAGTGTGGTGTATCGTGGGGGCAAAAGAGTCAGTGAGGGGCAGAGTTTAAAAGGGAGACAGCTCTGGGGAAAAAGCTGTTCCTCAGTCTGATGGTTTTTGTCTGGGGGAGCCTGAAGCGCCTGCTGGAAGGCAGGAGAGAAAACAGTCTGTGAGCAGGGTGAGAGGTGTCCCTAAGAATACTGCGTGCTCGGCGCAGACGGCGTTTCTTCTGGATTATTTCAGTAGACGAGTGTTCCTCTCCCTTCTAGGTAAAACATGAACCATTTAAGGATGTAAATTTTAGGTGTTAGTCTTTAAGTTTTTTTTTTCATATCAAATTGATGTTAGCTTTTTTTTTTTTTTTTTTTTACAGTTTTGAGACTTTGCCAGGAAGAATTTGAGAAGATTTTACTTTGGGAAACATATTAATATAACTTTACATACTTTCCTTATTGTGTGCTGATCTCCGAAAATATTTTTAAAACGTCTTAATCAACAGACAATGTATTCACAGTGATCATTCATTCATTTATTCATTTTCTTACGACTTAGTCCATTTATTCATCAGGGGTCCGCCAACTATTCAGCAGAATGAACCGCCAACTCCAGCATATGTTTAACACAGCGGGTGCCCTTCCAGCTGCAACCCAGTACTGGGAAACATCCATACACACTCATTCACACACATGCACTACGGCCAGTTTAGTTTATTCAATTCACTGTTCTGGATTAGGACATACCTTTGTGTCCTATATTAGTCTGGTGTTTAGTGATATTTACATTATAAGAGTGAATTGTATATCAACAAGACCTTTTTCAGTGTCAAGGGGATTAAGACATGGATGTCTGCTGTCAGGTTTACACTATGCTGTTCCAAATTAACCTTTTTTAAGTCTGTTGAAAAAAAAAGACTGTGGTATTGGAGTTCCTGGTTGGCACAAAATTCCCCACAAATAAAAACTAATAGCAAATACAAATGGTGTAACTCTGATAAGCATGAATTCAAATGATGTTGAGAATATAGTTTAATGTTTTGAGTATTTTTCAGAAAGATACTTTGCATGTATACATTGGGAAAAATCTTATTATTTACTGATATCAGACTGGCAATCCCTCCTCAGTTAACAAAACATAGAAAAATGCATGCTTTAAACCTTCTTGAAATGCATTTTTTAACTGACAAGAATTTGGAGAAGACGGTTGAGTGTGTTATTGGTAAAAACCAAAAATGGAAATGGATTATCGGACAGCTTTCATACAGAGGAAGATTCCTAGTAATAAATAACCTGGCAGCTTCAATGCTATGCAATAAAGTCACAGTATGTCACAAAGTGAAAAACTACTTTAAAAGGTTCAGTGGGATTTTTTATTTATTTATTTATTTTTTGGAATAGCCTTCACTGGCTTCTTTCTGTGGCACTTTATCTCCGTTTATTTATTTTTATTTTTCGAAAAGCCTATTTTTACAATTTGACACATGCAAACCACTGCAGAAATGTTCTAACCAACAGGCCTATGTCATATACAGTAGGCTACATTTCTTAATAGATAATCTTTTATAAAATAAAAACATTAACTTGTGCTATGCTTTTTTGTTTTCACAAGCTTTGGAGCAATGACTGTAAAAAAATATACTAGCTTTGGATACGTAACAAATTCCGCTCGGCTGTGTTCAAAATGACATCAATGTTTTGAAAGTGCACTGCGAAGGGAGCGAAATTGTAAAAATTAAGATCGCTAAAACTGAACTGTAAAAATACTTTGAAAGCAAATTACACCTAAGACAGATGGTTTTTTTTTAATCATTCCAAGTTTAAATGTTAAAATGTTCTAAACAAATAGGGCATAGGGGGATAACTGGGAATAGAACACAGCCAGAAACTATGTTTCAAACTACAGCTCCTGAGGTGTAGTTGCACGTGCACAAGTTTGGTTTTCGGAAACGCACCCCAGGTTGAGATTAGGTAACTAAGAATGGTAAAAGCAATACTTGACAATTTCAAAGCTTGTTTCCCCCCTTGGTTATCAGCAAGGATATAGCTTCTGCTTTAAATGATTTTTCACTTTTTAGGATGTTGTACATTAGTCATTGCTAAGCAATTATCATTAGCTATGTTTCCATCCAGAAATGTGAATTAAGTTTATGCGCAAAACTGGAATATCGCATAAAAGATGTGCAAACAAAACAACATTTCCATCTTATAAGTCAAAGAGAACAAAATCGTCACTTCCTGATTAACTGGCACCAAATATTAACAGTATAAACGGAATTTACTGCGGTAGGAGAAGCCACGTGAATCTTTTCCTTATTTAATAAATAAAGGCGTGAAATGTGGAGCACAGAAAAAAAATTAAATATCAAGTATTTCATAATTTTTCTCTATAGGCCATAAAATAAAGCCATCATAAGCTAAAAGCGCCACTGCCACAGTTAAAAGCTGACTATGCCAGAGGTGTCAACCCTGCACAGTTTAGTTCCAACCCTGCTCCAACACACTTACTTCCAGGTTTCAAACAAGCCCGAAGGACTTAATTAGTTTAACACCAATGGATTATACATTTAAAATGTGTTTATAAACTTTACATAGATTCAAATTTGATTATCTGGCCACAAGTCAACTTACTCTGGTCATCAATGCCATCTCGTAGTGGGACATTCAGGCAGTAGTAGCGGCCGCTCTCAGCCCCCACCTCATACATATCACCTTAAAATAAAACAAAAGAAATTAATATATTATTCAAACTGTTTAACGCCACTCAGTAAAGTTGTAAAGACAACACTGTTTAGTCTATATCCATGTAACAATGTTTAAGCTATTTAATGAAAACACTAGATTTGTATGTACTAGTAACAGATAGACACTGTCAATCATTTTTATCGGGCAATAAGAACATACCAGTTCCTGGGAAAAAGTAGTTCCCATATTTGTGGAAGGACACAGTCATGACCCTGTCTGTGAGATAAAATGCTTCCTGTACACCATCCCCATGATGAATATCAATGTCAATGTAGAGCACACGTGGATGATACCTATCAGAGACAAACAGCAAGTGTAAAAAAAGCTGTGGATTTATTTGGAATGGTTTCGAGATTACACAAGCTACATGCACAGATAAAGTGCTTTATTTATTTCACCAAAATGAAAATTTTGGGCTAAATCCAAAAATTCTGGATTTACTTAGGTGAAAACTTAAACCAAAAATGCTTTGTCATAATCATTATATAGCCCAGGAGAGTTTTTATTTCACGCAAAAGCTAAATAAAAATAATGCATTTAATTAAAGATAAATTTGTATGAAATCAACACAACTGCACTTTTAACCACTTTATCTTAATTCTAAGCACTAGCACATTAACAAATTTAAGACTTTACTTAAATGATGCTGATTTGAAAAAAAAAATTCAAGTTAGTCATAATTTTTCTCTATAGGCCACAGAATAAAGCCATCATAAGCTAAAAGTGCCACTGCCACAGTTAAAAGCTGATAAAAACCATACAGCTCACTCTGATGTTGTGCTTACATCCATCTACAGGTTTTATTGAAATATAATCAGGTTTTGGAGGCAAAAAAGGTCAATGTTTTCAGATCAATCAAATGTTCTATAAGCCACCACTGTATTAATATTAAAGGGCTCCTCCATTACCTCTTTTATAAGTCATTGGTGTCTCTCCAGAATGTGCCTGCAAAGTTTCATCTCAAAATACCCATCAGATTCTTTATACATATAACATAGAAATATCCTGTCAACCTATTATTTGAGTGGACTTTGCTTTGCATGTATATCTATGCAAGTATTCTTGTATACAAGTACATGCGCGTAATATCTAGAGTAGAATTTTAAGCAGTATATCACAGTTCACGATGATTGCAAGAGGGAGAGTGTAACTTGCATGCCTTAGGCCCCTACTATTTTAAATTGAAACAACGACAATGAATATGATTTAGTATTATAAAAAAGTTCAATTACAAACAAGTTTTTGACCCAGCACAGGTATGTAATGATATTCAAACCAAAACTGAAAACCACAATACACCCAGTACAGTACACACCGTTATAGTTCCATAGCATACGGTATATCTCCCCACACCTCCCAGCCCTACCTACCACTCATCACTTCCACCAGTCATTGTTAAATGACAGAGAGAATTAAGTCTCAAAATAAACAAAATGTGCTGTAATGGTCATATAAATAGCTTGATGAAGGAAACAGAATGATCCAGAAGATTCTGAGTGATTGTTTACAACCATGGCATCATTTTCAAGCCTGAAAACCAACCCAGCAGATTTCGAACTAAAATGGATCTGCAGTGGCTTCTGTTTGGTTACTGCACAGAAAGCTCCTCATATCACGTAAGAAATGAAGCAAGTTCACATTTCCTGCTGTCAAACAGAAATGCCCATCCTGGTCAGTATTTACATGAAAAAAGACAATTACTGTTTGCTGAAAAAGTTGAAAAGCAAAAGTTGGGGAGACTTTACCTGTAAATGATTTCTTAACAGCAGTTATTTATGTAGTTATTAATTTACTTTTATTAATAAAAAAAATACATGTCTATTAGTTTACCCAGATCACTCTACTGCACAAAAATAAAAATCTAAGTTCAGTGTATAAAGTTAAGCCAATAGTGAATCTAGTGTTCTTTAACATTGCTGGTGCCACACCATGAGTCCTGCTTTCAAAGCAAACAGAACCGAACCAAACTGTACTGTGGCTCCAATTATGAGAACCAAATCAATTAAAAACATGGTGCTGGTGTAGTATTGCTGCACCCCTAACTCCGAAAAGCAAAACATTAGTAAAATCTACACCTATTTGATGTGATATCCTGTTTCAATCTCTCACTTACTTCAGGAGTTCAAGAATACTGATGACAATGTCATTCACGTAGCAAAATCCAGATGCCTGGAAAAAAAATTGAGATATAAAAAGTGACAAGGACTTTCAAATGCACACCATGTGCTTGCTAAAGCTTTACAAGGTAAATAATACACTACTACTAAAACTTTATGATAATTATATAATTGTATTTTTTCTTAAACTTTTGTTCTATTAAAAAAAGCTTACCTCAAACTTTTTGGCATGATGTAAACCTCCAGCCCAGTTTATAGCAATGTCACAAATCTATGCAATAAACAGCTGAATTAATATTTATTAAAACAATGCCAGAATTCAAAAACAGTTCAAGATTTGTAATACTAAGTTACTAAATATTTTTTGTCTTTTTTTAGTTCTGCATGTTGGATTTGTAAGTAAAAAAAAGTAAACCATATGATGTAAACCAGGATGTGAATATGAAATCAATCAGGCATGTGATCAGCCGAGGACAAAAAATATAATCCTTACTGAGCGAGTCCCAGAAAAAGCTTAAAGGTGCAGTGGGCGATTGTCTTCAGAAACATTTTTTTGTTGGGCTGGTTGAAAGACTTCACATTCCAACAGTAATGCTTAAAGTAAATGATCTAAATGTATTTATATGTATTTTTATATTCTGGGTAAGGCATAAGACAAATAAAAGTTCATCCAATTAACATTTGTTGAGATGATAATTACCATAATTCTAATAAGTAGTCCAAACTGTCTTTCAACAAATGTAGATTTGTACATTTGCACACCCGTTCACGCAAACAGATCCGCCGTTTGCGACTGCACGCGTGCCGCATTCATGTGCACACGAGAGATTTACAGCAGTAAAAACAAATGCTGAATCAAAACTTCTTAAAATCCTGAATCAATATTGGGGTTACTTTTGCATGCTGGAGGAAAGTTAATACCATGGCTGAAGTATTTTTTAGATGGCTAAGGTTATGTTTTAAAACTATTTTAGTTACGCAAAGCTTATGCAGATTTTTTATGAATGGGTTATATGCACAGAAGTGTTGTTCAGCCACTGAAACCTCGCTGCAAAAGATTGATGTGCCTATTTTTAATTTAGTAAGTTTTACAGCATCGATAATGTAAATTTTATTTAGATTAACAACAAAATACAAGTAAATAGCAATATTCTTCCTAGCCTGCTTTGCTGAGGGGATGTTAAGTGTTCTATTCACATTGGTTCATTTTTGAACAATGACAACCTGTGACGTGCTCCCTATATTGTTTACCATGCTACTTTGAATATTCCGTCTGAAATAGCATGCAAGTATGGCACAGTAATAAGTGTAACTACTGCAATCCTTGCGAGTTGGGTGGGTTTGAAATTTTGAACATTATGACAAGTTTTGCTTGCTACACATCTGAAAACGTGCTAGATAGTTTTTCATTGGGAATTATAGTATTATAAAGTATTATCAAGTTTTTTAACTGGCAAATGACATGACCTAGCGGGTTGTCTACTGTCATTTTTAAGGTATGCGTTCATGATTTCAGAGGGCATGGCTTTGGACAGCAGGATAGCATTTTAGGAGATCACCTCCTGCACCTTTAATTTAACAGTGAAAAACAAGTAGATTACAGGATGTCAGAGAAGCACAGTGGCTCGGTAAGCATGGTTCCTAAAAAAGCAGCTTAATATGGCACCTTTTCTTTATTCTGTAATATAGATACAGATACAAAAGAGATACAAAACAGAATCAAAATGAGAGTGAATCTGGCCCACAGAAAACAATTGTGTAAAAAAGGCCATGTTATTACATCTGCAATTATTTTCCCCACCTTAATTATGCAAATGCTGTTTATTTAATTTTGGTCAGATTTAAAGAAAAATGTTTACAATTAATGTGTAAGGACAACAATTCTACATTCTACAAACCTTATGGTTTAACTGAGTTGCTCCTTGTAATGAGGCACCAGTGTATCTTGAACAAAACTCAAACAGACCTGGAAAGACAGGACTAAGAACAAAACAGAGTTGCTACTTACTTTTTTTAACCAAAAACTTTTTATCAATGTTTAAAAAGACTGACATAAATCATGGTGTTAAAATGTTACCTTAAATATTTACTTTAAAAGCATTTGTAAAACTGGAAGGAAACTTACCAGTCATCTCCTACATTGAAAGTGTTGAGACTCTTTGTGAAGCCCTGCATGTTGTTTGGACTGACCTTCTGCAGAAAGTCTATGTAATCTTCAGAGTGGAACCTGCACATGTCATGCTGGGACGCTTTGTATGGTTTGAAAACCTAAAAGGAAATGCTTTGCTCATAAGGACGTGAATGATTTAAAAAATGAAATGAGATTGAACAAAAAAACAAACAAACAGATTTTTCAGCAGATTTTTCCTACCATCATCTTCTTGTATAGTCCATAATGAAGTACAAGACTATGTGTGAGTGATAGTCTATGAGGTTTCATTGGATGCCCAGCACCTGGAGTATATATATAAAAAAAAAAAAACACCAACAGAAAAACAAATAAGAAAGAATGAAAAACAAAAGCCAGTTTTGTAGTTCACCTCATGTTCTGTGTGAGTACACATCAAACTGCCAAAGTCTCATGATTTTAGACAAAAAAAAGCTTCTTTACTGTGATGAAAACAATTGATCGTGTTGTTACTCTTTAAACTAGATGGCCACTAGATGGCAGATATGTTAAAGCGTTTGACTCCATTTCCCGGTTGGTTTGACAAGTGAGTGCTTAGAATTGTGCAAAGGCAGTTTAGTTGGCTGGCCCTGGCCTGGTTGGAAGAGGTGTGCCAGAGGACGGATTGGTTGGGCTTTGGCGCAGTACACTTGTAGTATGAGTGCAAAGCCTGAGCACGAAACTGAAGATGCACTTTTAAAGGACTATTTCATATGGATTCATTAAAACATTCGTACTTATCAATGAACGCGAGCTGTAATAGTTTATCAAACATGCAAACTCCTCGCTGCATGTCAGCTCGTACCTTCAACAAACCTTCTTATGCGTGTAGAACAGTGACTTTCATTTATGAGCATTAAAATTGCTGAATCTGTTCAGCAAAAGACTTGACTGTTTGTCACTGCATCTCAAATCAATCAAAATAACACAAAACAACATATCTAAAGCAATCTCCATTGTAGAGAGCGAGAGCGCTTTTACAATCATCATCAATGACATAAGCATACTTGGCATACTTCTTTGCATGCTGAACCATTTTCCTGGCAGTTGAGGCTGAAATTATAGTTGGTCTACCTGAGCATGATTTGGTTGTAAATATACAGTTAGGTCCATAAATATTTGGACATCGAAACAATTCTAACATTTTGGCTCCATAAACCAACACAACAGATTTGAAATGAAACTAACAAGATGTACTTTAACTGCAGACTGTCAGCTTTAATATGAGGGTATTTACATCCAAATAAGGTGAACGGTATAGGAATTACAACAGTTTGCATGTGCCTCCCACTTGTTAAGGGTCCAAAAGTAATTGGACAGAATAATAATCATAAATCAAACTTTCACTTTTTAATACTTGGTTGCAAATCCTTTGCAGTCAATTACAGCCTGAAGTCTGGAACGCACAGACATCACCAGACACTGTGCTTCATTCCTGGTGGTGCTCTGCCAGGCCTCTACAGCAACTTTCTTCAGTTCCTGCTTGTTCTTGGGGCATTTTCCTTTTAGTTTTGTCTTTAGCAAATGAAGTGGAAACTCAATAAGATACCGATCAGGTGGTTGACTTGGCCACTGCATGACATTCCACTTTCTTTTCATTCAAAAACTCTTTGGTTGCTTTTGCAGTGTGCTTTGAGTCATAATCCATCCGCACTGTGACATGTCGTCCAACGATTTATTAAGCATTTGGCTTAATAGGAGCAGAAAATATTGCCTGAAACACTTCGGAATTCATCCTGCTGCTTTTGTCAGCAGTCACATCATCAATAAATACAAAAGAACCAGTTCTATTGACAACCATACATGCCCACACCATGTCACTACTACCACCATGCTTCACTGCTTAGGATCATGAGCAGTTCCTTTCCTTCTCCATACTCTTTCAATCACTCCGGTACAAGTTGATCTTGATCTCATCGGTCCATAGGTAGTTATTACAGCACTGTGAAGGCTTTTTAAAAACTCTAATCTGGCCTTCCTGTTTTTAAGGCTCACCAATAGTTTACATCTTGTGGTGAATCCTCTATATTCACTCTGTTGTAGTCTTGTCTTGATTGTTGACTCTGACACACAAACATCTACCCCCTGGAGAGTGTTCTTGATCTGTCCAACTGTTGTAAAGGGCGTTTTCTTCACCAGGGAAATAATTCTTTGGTCGTCCACCACAATTATTTTTGTAGTCTTTCAGGTCTTTTGGTGTTGCTGAGCTCACTGGTGCGTTCTTTCTTTTTAAGAATGTTCCAAACAGTTGTTTTGGCCACTCCTATTGTTTTTGCCATCTCTCTGGTGGGTTTGTTTTGTTTTTTCAGCCTAATGAAGGCTTGCTTTACTGATAGTGACAGCTCTTTGGATCTCATTTAGAATTGACAGTAACAGATTCCAAATGCAAATAGCACACTTGAAATAAACTCTGGACCTCTGGACCTGCTCATTGTAATTGGGATAATGAGTGAACACACACACCTGGCCATGGAACATGGAAATTGTTTATTTCATTTCAATTCCATTGTGTTGGTGTATAGAGCCAGAAATGTTAGAAGTGTGTCAATGTCCAAATATTCATGGACATACCTGTAAAAATAATGTGTGTAAATATTCTCATTATCACTCAGTGTTCTGGGAAGTTTGAACACTTGTTCGTGTGAGATACAAATGACCACTTTTTTTTATATCTCACAGCTGGATCTGACTAAGTTTGCAAGGTTTGCGTAATGAATAGTACTTCAAAAATTAGTTTAAATGGATGGTCTTGCTTGATGGCTGCTGTCTTGCTCACTAACTGCTGCTGTCTGATCACTTTACTTCTGGCTGAATGTAGCTCTAGCTTAGCTTGCCTTGCTCTGCTTGAACTTCTATTTTTGTTCTAAATTTAATTATTAGTCATTGTGATTAAAATCTGTCAAGTTTGTTTGCTGACTCGCATCTGTTCTCTTGTACATGCACCATACAGTTTATTTACTTACTGGTGCCTGATTGTACCCTTTTATATTCAGCAATGAGGTTTACATGTCATAAATGTAGAGAAATAGTCAGGCCGACAGAGAAGATCTCCGAATTAGAGTCACACATTCAAACTTGAATTGAGGATAGTAAGAGAGTTGGGTCTCTAGATAAGGTTTTGGATGTGCCCAGCATGGCCTGTAGCGCTGCACGATTCTGGCTAAAATGAGAATCAAGATTGTTTACTTAAAATCAAGATCATGATATTCTCACGATTCTGTAGATGTAAACAAAAGGTTAAAATGAGCAGGCTATCATTATTGTTATTTCTCAAACATATGGTAAAACAGCAATAATAATAATTTGTGTAGGTCTACTGTTGGTTAAAATGCTAAATTTTGAATAGACATGCACAACTCTTTGTGTTTGCCATTAAAAAAAACATTAAATGCTTGTCGCAATCATAACTCTAAAATGCGATATGATCCTTTAAACGATGTGCATGTTTTTGGTTTCATTTTCACTGCTAAGTGCTGTTCTTACTTCCCGCGCAGCTCCCAAACGATCACCCTGAGCCACAAACTGAATGTTATTTACAACTTTATTGCCTGTTATTTACAGCCTATGCAGGTTCTGTTCACTAAAGTATTATAGTAGAATTACACCTTATAAATACAGTATGTGACTCTTTCAACACCATTTGGAGGTGTCCATGTCGCTGAGCAACGCATGTAAAACAACGTGAGGACTTGGGCGTCTGCCTTTATGCTTCTCTCCTGAACATGAGAATATGAATGTCAGAATAGTAGAAATGCTGGATTAAGATCATCTAGTGGGTCGAATTGAGATCTTTTTTTGATTAATCATGCAGCTGTAATGCCCTGTACATTTTTCAGCTAAGTTTTTTGCTTCTTTGCAGCGGGACGGACGGGTTACTGTTAGTGGCACTAGAAGTGGGAGAAAACACTGCATGAGGTTTAGCCCCCTCAGTGACACACCCACTGAAACACCTGATGAAAGTTCCATACTAATTTCCGACCCCATTCTATAGTACGGAATTAACAAACTGAGACACCAGCCACTATAGTCAAATGTCTGCTGGAAGCCGGAGCACCTGATACCATGCCAAATTTAAAAGTGCTGATTGAATATGAACATAAGTTCAGTAAGATCATAATCCATGTCAGGGGTAATGATGTCCGGCCACATCAGTCAGAGATCTAAAAATAATGTTAAAGAGGTGTGTTATCTTTCAAGAATGAACTCAGACACTGTAATATGCTCTGGTTCCCTGACCGCTTATTGTGGTGATAAGTATCACAGCTGATTGGCATCACTCAATGACTGGATGTCCCTTTTGGTGGGCATGGTGTACGGCAGAAAGTTTCAGACGACATCATTCTCGCTTGAGGAAATGTCAAAGTAAAGCTATTTGGGTCATGCACATATCATATGAGAAGCACTTCTCATAAAACAGAGGCTTTATAGACAAATACTTGTGTATAAATGTTCATTACTGACCTTTCAATGAACAGGATTTGATTATAACAGCAGATCAATCTCTGCAATTATATAAAATAAATGCAACCTATATGAACACATACAGACCCTTCCAGTCTCCGATAAGTTATCAATTACAGAAAAACTACACACAACATACATTTAGTCCTTATTTGGGTTCAAAAACCTCTTATCTGTCTCTTTAATCTTTGCCAGCACATGCAACCTCTTGTTAAAAAGTAATTCCGTCATTCCCAGTTTATAATTGTCCAAAAGGCGATGATAATAGTCAAACATGACAGCTTGTTCATGTTTTAGGTTGCTGAAAGAATCATTTTCTCCTTTGTTTTTTTATGCTTCACTCTTGTGTTTGTCCTTTTCTGAAAGAATCGGATGTCAGAAGCACTTCAATAATCGTTGTGAAATCTCAAAAAGGTGGGAGACTGAGATGACCCCAGATGGTTCCATGGATGCAAGGTTTAACACACTTTAATCCTTAAAACTGGCGTATACTACATTGATTCAATAAATTGTTCTTTGATATCTTCATAGTAGGTATTATTATTGTCATGATACTGGAATTTCAGTACCGATTGGTACTGAAATTTTTAAAATGTCCATTTCCTCCTAACATTTAAGTACTGTTGAGTGCGTTCTTAAACACCACAGATTTGTCATTGTTTTCACGTGCTCAACAGAAATTATTGTCATTGACAGTGAAGGTCATCGGTTCACTGCACTTCACCATTTACAGAGTGCAAACACAGATACAGGAACACTGGAGTGTTTTAAAGCCACAAAGATCAGCTGGTCTGCCTATGAGATAACATACGATCGATCCACTGATGAATCCACTGACCTTAATGGCTTTAAAATTCTCCAGTGTCCCTCTGTATCTGTGTTCGACCTCAGTAAATGTGAAACGACACAATGCTTAAACATGCATTAAACACAATACTCAAAATACAAACATATCCAGCGAACTGACTTGCTTTGTGGAACCATGCAAAATTAGATAACGTAACATCAACAGATTTCCCAATTAACATAACTTAAAAGATAGAAATAAATACACCATATGCCTCTTCGGGTTGGAGCTGAATATTTTTATTATCTGTATATTCCAGGGCTGACATCTAATAGCTCAATAGTCAATAGTCAACCAGATTTCGTTGGTTGGGTTAGTTGCGGGGAAAGTAATGAAGAGTTCAGATGCATGTGGCGTCTGAAATTCCAATAGAAAATTTGCATTTTTCTCAGACTCCTATGCTTATGCAGTGGTGGAAAGAGTACTGAAAAATCATACTCAAGTAAAAGTACCATTACTTGCCTAAAAAAGTAGTGCAAGTAGAGTAAAAGTATCTTTTATAAATCTTACTCAAAGTATGAGTAAAAAGTAGCGCTTTCAAAAGTACTCAAGAGTAGTGAGTATTAAACTGTAAAAAGCTGATGCATTTACATGTAATTTGTGGATGTGTGTAAACGTAACATTCTGTAGTGCACTTAGTATTTGCTCAGCAGGCACACAACATCATAAGACGTTAATATTAGGTTAGATTTAGGTTGTGATGTCAGATGACCAAAATTCAAGTCTAGCTAGCATCTCAGGACAACATTATTTTGATGTCCAATAACAACATCAAATGACATAGATATTTGGTTGATTTTAGGTTGTGTTAGAGAGTGACCAAAATCCAACTCTGACGCAACATCTTAAACCACGTCATATTGAATGTCAAATACTGACATTTATTCCTCAGGTATGGCAACAAAATCCAACGTCTGATAAACGTCATAGTGGTAACGTCCACACAATGTCAAGCTTTAACATTATTAGAAGTTGATATTTTGTTGTTTTTAGGTTGGACGTAGACCTGACATTGGGTTCTGACGTCAACCTCATTTCCATTTGCTAACGAAATAGGCTCGTTTGAGATGGGCGAAATCTGCGCAGAACGATCACCGTGAGTTGCATGCCAGTTAGAAATGTGTCAGAGTTTCATCAATGAGTTATTTCATTTTAAAGCCCATGAAAAGAACGTATTCTTTCCATAAAATTTATGCACTGCAGATATGCCACAGGAGTAGCCAGGCTCTGAATGAGTGTTTATGCTCAGCGCTGAGCAGCCAATACCAAATACACCAGCAACAAAGATTATGATTTACCTTATATATGAGAGACTTGAATACGCTATCTTTTTTTTTTTTAAACAATGCACTCACTGCAATGTCAGAGAAACTCAAAGCACTCAGTTTGTCCACATGATGTACTGTGTTTTTAAAAGGGAAGTATTAACAGGATTTTAAAAAGGAAATAACCGCTGGTTATTGGTTGTGAATTTGTGTTTCAGTTTATTTTTGATTAATCGTCCAGCCCTACTATGTTGACATTCTTACATCACAATACTAACCTATGATTTCAGCAATTAGGACAGTGAAAAGAATTTTCTTTCTCCTTTTAAAAAGAATTTGAATTTCATTTGGAATTTTACTATTGAAGTGCTCTGTTTTTTTGTTTTTGTATTTGTCATTATAATGGAAGTTTAAAACTGTCGTTTACATATTTCTAAGAGTACTTTTAGTTCTTGATTTTAGTGGACTCTAATCATTACATTTATTTAATGCGAAAAACCCAGCTTGATGGGGATTAATGGTTCTTTCACACCTGCCTTATTTAGTTTGGTTGAATCGCACAAGAGTTTGTTTTCCCTCTTGGTGCGGTTCGTTTGGGTAGGTGTGAATGTAGCAAGGGAAACAATCGGCCAGCGCAGTCGTACCTCCATAGTCAAATGCAACATTTTGTGTCTGCCCGTTGTTTACTTGTGGAAGTTCTATTGGCATTTTCCCGCACATGAATTCTGACCAATTGAAAAGCACTTTAGGAATAACAATCAACTACATCTGGCCAATGAGTGATGTGGATTTTGTCAGATGACTGCATTTTGGTTCTTTTCAACTGGTTCAGACCAAAGCAATCAGTGTGGTCTGAAAACGACCCAAAGACGGCAGAAAATGCTACAATGTATCATTTATTGCCCTTGATTCAGACCAAATGAAGCGAACTACAGATATGAATGCACCCTAAATGAAACTGATATATTGCACAGTTGCACTCCTAAACGAATAGAAGCCCTGAACAAGTGGAAAAACCATTTAGAACAATGGTCTCAAACTCAATTCCTGGAGGGCTGCAGCTCTGCACAGTTTAGTTCCAACCCAAATTAAACACACCTAATAAAACTAACTGAGTGCGGTATGCTTGTTTGATATTTACAAATAGGTGTGCTGAAGCTGGGTTGGAACTAAACTGTGCAGAGCTGTGGCCCTGCAGGAATTCAGTTTGACACCCCTGATTTAGAATATTCCTTCTAATGCTGAGTTCAGACTGCATGATTTCAGCCCTGACAGGTTGAGCAATTGCCGACAAATGGCTGAAATCACAGGCAAATCGGTACTGGTTCATGTGAGTAACAATCACACAGTGTGAACTATCAAAGACATGATCTGAGACAATCACAGATGAGTCACCGACACCCATGAGATATTTGGCATGCTAAATATCTGAAGCTGTCTGCTATTCAGAATCATGCCATGTGAAATGCTTTGAGCAGCTCAATAGTATGTTCACACAACCGTAGAGCCTTGAACCAGTTTGTAGGACCCTGGTTTAAATCCTGTTGTTCCAGAACTGTCCAGTAGAGACTGCAAGATATATACAACATGATGATTCTGACAGCCCAACGATGCAGTAACAAGCGATTATGTGTGTTAAGGCATTTAAATGGCACTGAAATAAGGCGCACCAAACCCTAAGTGTCGTCATACATGTTTAAAATATTTCTACAATGCTGTGTGACATTGTATTCCTGCTACTGGAGCCTCTGTGTGTACTGAAAAAGTTCTGCCAGTGACGTCACCTGGCTATCGGTGTGTTTTCACATATTCGAGTACATGAGCTCAATATTGAGCTCTATAATACCAATACCAGTTTCGGTGATTTCATAAAAATATGACATAATATAAATTTATAAATTTAAATACATTAAGTTAAAACATTAATATTATGTGTGTTTGACAAAACAATCATTGGGCTATATGCTACTTGCGAGTTTACCTGCAGGCTTAGCGAACAGGAGCGGGGAAAAACGTTAATTACAGATATAAATGAAAGATTAATAAAAAAATTTGTGGAAGCAGGACAGAATCTTGCAGGAGCAGTGTCAGTAAAAATGTCTCAAATAACAAGCATTTGATGGAGGTAAAGTTGGTTTTATTTTCAGATATTTAGACATTCTCCTTAAAAACATAATTTCAGAAAAGTATTCTTTGCAAATTCTAAATAGGTAAATCAAATAAGCAGCCAATGACTGTCAAAGTACAACATTGTTCACAGTCAATAAGACAGCGTTAATGTTGTTTCGAAGTCATACTCGCATGCTAATTCCGATCGAATATTCAAAGTAACATGGTAAACAATATAGAGACTTCTAAATGAACGAATGTGCGAACATAAAACCAACTTTACCTCTATAAGCATTTGTGCATTACCGCAATACGAGAATTATTAGAGAACATTTGAGATGGTTTCAGTTCTTAGTTTTTTCATTTTCTTTTTATATTCTATTAACTTGTTTTTTAATAATCAATTCATTTTCGTTATCATTAAAAAAAAATTAATCAGTATATTTAACTTGTTTGTTATTTGAAACCCATTTTGTTATTTATTAGTTTTATGCAACAGTCAAATTTAATGTTAATTTCCAAAGCAACAAAAAAAAGAAATTGTAATGTGAAATTTTAAATATAGGTCAATATGTTTATCTTGCAATCTTCTATTCTGGAGTACTCTAATTTTCAATTTAAATGTTTGTAGTGCTGAAGTCTGTGTGCATTGGTTAGGCAATGTTGATGTAAACAGCTGGGCAAATTAATTGTAGTTAATTTAATAACAATAATAATAATAATGCATTTTATTCAATAATAAGTAATACATTAACATTTGAATTAATAGTTTGGGGTAATTCAACGGTAGCTTTATTGATGTAAAGTTGGTTTTATATTCACACATTCCTTCATTTAACGTTCCCTATAACTGTTATTATTTACTACGCTAATTTAAATATAGGGTCTGAAATCACCTGTATGACTTGAAAACAATGTTAGCACTATTTAATTGACTGTGAACACCGTTGTACTTTAATATTCAGTGGCTGCTAATATTATTTCTATATTTAGAATTTTTTAATAATACTTTGCTGAAATGATATTAATAAGAAGAAAGTCTGAATGTGCGAATATAAAACCTACTTTACCTCAATAGTAGCTTTTGTAATACAATAAGTACACATAGTAAAATCCCTTACACTATTCTCCACAACTAAGGGTAAATGATACTATAATAGAGCAGCTTATTGTTGTAAAAACCTCAAATGATGCAGTGTTACAGTACGAAGTCCAATTCATTAACAAAATGATGTAAATACTATAGGCCACTATATACAGTAACTTTACTAAATTATGTTTCTAAAATACTACAGTTCTTACTATACATTTTTATAGCATTTATTTTATCTGGGGATCGTCGCATACAGGAGTAAACAGTATCTTAAGTGTTATCATCCATTAGCAACCTATGCTATAAGATACTGTAGAATCTTACCATAGTGAAAGTTTCCCACGTCTGGATCGTAAAAGTACGCAGTTCGATTGGTCATGTTGCTGTAGAGTGTGAATAAAGGCCGTTATTTCTGGCACGAGAAAACAAAAATGTTTTAATTATTCTAATTTCTGTTCAACGCCGCCGCCATTTTCTCTAAAACCAGAAAAAAAACTCACATCCGCTTCTTCTTCTTGACGGTGTCAAATCCAACTTTAGGTGCATTACCGCCATCAACTGAACTGGAGTGTGGAGTGGCAATGGGAAGGAGAGGGGAAATCCTCTTAAGTTTACCGTGTCCATTACTAATTTTATTTACAACCATTCCTCTTATTGTTCTATTGCCTATTGGTTATAATGTCATATTTTTTAACATTATCGTTGTATCTTTGTTTCCAGCATGTGTTTCTCTTTATTATGATCTACACTGTAATGCTCACCGGCCACTTTTTTAGGTACAACTGCTCCTTAACGCCAATTTCTAATCAGACAATCACAGGCCAGCAACTCAATGCATTTAGGCATGTAGACATGGTGCTGACATCTGCTGCAGTTCAAACCGACCATCAATAGGGAAGAAAGGGAAGATAGGTTAAAAATTTGGCGTCATGGATCCATCCTGCCTTGTATCAACCATTATTATCAATTAAGCATCGTGTCAATGCCACAGCCTACCTGAGTATTGTTGCTGACCATGTCATATCCCTTTATGACCACAGTGCACCCATATTCTGATGGCTACTTTCAGCAGGATATCATGCCATGTCATAAAGCGCGAATCATCTCAGACTGGTTTCTTGAACATGACAATGAGTTCACTGTACTCAAATGGTCTCCACAGTCACCAGGTCTCAATCCAATAGAGCACCTTTGGGATGTGGTAGAACGGGAGATTCACATCATGGATGTGCAGCCGACAAATCTGCAGCATGTCAATATAGATCAAAATCTTTGAGGAATATTTCCAGTACCTTGCTGAATCTACACCACGAAGGATTAAGGCAGTTCTGAAGACAAAAAGGGGGTCCAACCAGGCACTAGTAAGGGGTACCTAATAAAGTGGCCGGTGATCGTATGTTCTATTGTTTTATTTTTAACCACATAATTCAATTTATTAAAATGTCTTGATCCTAGTCGTGTTGTTTTTCTTCTTCTATTAAGTCATTGCAGTCTCATTATTTTGCAGTTCTACTTTCTTTTTAATTAGAGATGTTTAACTCCTTTTTTTACCAATTCATTTTTGTTGCCATATAATTTAATAACTGCTTGGTTATTACGCCAGGCAAACTGTCATTAAAGCCCTAACGAGTTTCATCAAGAAATGTTGACAGTAGTTGACATTAGGCCTACACTGTAACATGATTAAACTAACATGACTTCACATTTGTTCTTTATGTTGACACAAGGACTACTTGTCACTATGATTGAACCAATTTGTTTATTGACACAAACACCGATGATATATGAACTAAAGATATTAAGTTACAGGTTTTTGCATGTAATCCATTTTGTGGTGGTTTGTACAAATTTGCAGAGATTCATTCAAGAAATGTATAGAAGAAACTGATTTAAAAATGTCTTAAATACAGCATATCCATTGTATGGGATAATTAAATAAGCAATTGAAAGTTTAAATAACCTCAGTTTAATTCTTATATTGTGAATACAATAAATAAACATTTGCAACTCAAGTGTAAAAATAGAACCTAAATCATTTAACTAAAACAGGACGCTTTTCAGATGCAACTACAAGGCAATGTGTCCCACTGTCCTACCATATGTAGTTGTGTAATAAATTGTGCAATGTGCAATTGCAAGTCTTGATAACATCAGCACTGTGTTGTGGCTTGTGCACAGCAGCAGCAACGGAAATCGAGAAATATGTGCTCTTCACTTTGACACGTCAACAGCAATGCTGCCTCTGCTTTCTGTCAGGATGTTAGGTTGATATCGAACCATTTGAAACCTAGGTGTGATTTATTTGTGCAAGTGTTTGACTTAGTATTACCACTGAGCACATGAATCACACCAGTATTGTATATTATACATAACATTTATTTGGCATTAGTTTGAAATTATTTCAAGGTTAGTTCAAACAATTTGTAATAAAAATGGAAATTTCGATCAAATTGAGATCCCAGTGCAAGAATGTAGCACAGTGCAAATGAAGTACCACATCCCAATATGATTTGTGAAGCCAACTGCCTGTAAATAATAGCATGCAAGTTTAAAAAGATGAAACCAACTATAAAACAGTATATTATATATTATATAAAATAGTTCACCCATCATTTACTGCACACAGTCCCACCGATAATGATATCAGCATTAGCACAGATTTCATTACCAAGATCATTTCCCTTCCATTTTTTCATCTTAGCAAACACCACAGCAAGTTCAGTAACATGTAATTTAAATCAAAACAGGAATTAGTCATCAGAAACAAACATTACTGTAAATCATAGAAGGTGTGATTCAAACATGAACACGCACAATAAATCTCTATATCTTAAGGCACTTTGGCAGATAATTTTAAAAAGCTAAAAGTTTTCAAATGCAAGGCAATATAAAAAAAATGGCAATCAGTTATAAATTTTAAAATCACAGGTTTCCACAGCATTGGTTTTCACACTGCTGGTGTCAGTTTAGCACGTTTAACAGCAACTTCCAGTTATAAAAGCACAAAAAGATCTCGTTACATGGAGTAAAATAACACATTATAACCCCATAAATAGCTGCAGTTCATCAACTGCCTACAACAATTACTTTGACCACGATCAATGTAGTCACTTACAACATGATGTTAACAACATGGAGAGGCATCCCATATTTCGAAAACTCTGATACTGAAATACAGCGGCCAGTTTGTCAGGTAACATGACAGACAACATTTACCCTCATATTTATCGTGTAAAGTAGAAAAATATTACCCCTGGTTTATAGTAAAAATAAAATCCCTCCCCATCCAAAACAAATATATTTAAATGACGCATTTCTATTCATATACAGTACACACTCTCTGGCCACTTTATTAGGTACAGCTATCCAACTGCTCATTAACGCAAATTTCTAATCAGCAAATCACATGGCAGCAACTCAATGCATTTAAGCATGTAGACATTCAAGACGATGCCGTTCAAACAGAGGATCAGAATGGGGAAGAAAGGTGATCAAGGTGACTTTGAATGTGGCATGGTTGTTGGTGCCAGACGGGTTGGTTTGAGTATTTTAGAAACTGCTGATATACTGGGATTTTCACGCACAACCATCTTTAAGGTTTACAGAGATGTTGATCCCAGAGGTCAGAGGAGAATGGCCAGACTGGTTCAAGCTGATAGAGAGGCAACAGTAACTTAAATAAAGCTTGTTACAACCGAGGTATCCAGAACAGCATCTCTGAATGCACAACACATCAAACTTTGAGGCAGATGGGCAGCAGCAGAAGACCACACCAGGTGCCACTCCTGTCAGCTAAGAACAGGAAACTGAGGCTACAATTCACACAGGCTCACTAAATTGGACAATAGAAAATTGGAAAAACGTCTCGATTTATGCCGCGACATTTGCATTGGTAGGGTCAAAATTTGGCGTCAACAACATGAAAGCAAGAATCCATCCTGCCTTAAATCAACAGTTTAGGCTGGTGGTGGTGGTGGTGTAATAGTGTGGGGGATATTTTCTTGGCACACTTTGGGCCCATTAGTACCAATTAAGCATCGTGTCAACACCACAGCCTACCCGAGTATTGTAGCTGACCATGTCCATCCCTTTATGACCAGTGTACCCATCTTCTGATGGCTACATCCAGCCTTATCATAAAGCGTGAATCATCTCAGACTGTTTTTTTTTTTAATATGACAATGAGTTCACTGTATTCAAATGGCCTCCATAGTCACAAGATTTCTATCCAATAGAGCACCTTTGGAATGTGGTGGAACGAGAGATTCGCATCAGGGATGTGCAGCCAACAAATCTGTAACAACTACGTGATGCTGTCATGTCAACATGGATCAAAATCTCTGAGGAATATTTGCAGTATTTGTTGAATCTATGCCACAATGGATTAAGGCAGTTTTGAAGGCAAAAGGGGGTCCAACTAGAATGGTGTAAAGTGGCCGCTAATGAAGTGGCCGGTATATATACCCTGTAGTTAGGAGTCCTTCTTTCTCCAAAGCAAACAGAAGCAAATAGCACTCATCTCAGTGCAGGTTTATACTTTGGACCCAGCGGGTTAAAATGACAAGCCACGCATGCCTGCAGCTCAGTCTTCTTTGGGTTTGAAAGACAAATCACTGTTCATGTATCACACAGTGCAGCCAGTGTGAGACATTCACTTGGTCATAGGAATGAGGGATCTAATAAAAACAACTGACAAACTCTTGTGGAGCATTAAAATACAGGGTGAATCCTAAGAATCAGACTGACAGGGTCGCAGATAAGACAACTCTAACTAAAAGTTTAACTTCAGGAAGCTTTGGGAGTAATTGCTTCATAAAAAAAAATCTAACTAGAAAATGTGATGTGGCCCAAATCTAACAAAAGTAGTAATACATTACAGCTTTTTCAAAAAAAAAGCACATAAGAAACAGCTCTTAAAATGACAGATAAATCTCACTACATATTGGAGTTATATTTAATCCCTAAAATATGCAAGACCATTAAGATGTTTTTTTATTTGTAAAAAGAAACAGATCTGAAAGAAAAAAAAAAAAACGTACGACAGCACGACACTAAAAATAATCATAAATGAATAAAAATCACTGTTTCGTTCTTGCATTATGGAAATAAGTTTTTAACAGCTGGGGATTGTGAATAATAGATATGAGAATGCTTATTAAAAGGTGTTTTATCTCTAAACAACTTTTTCTTTTGATAAACCTTTTCGAAAAAAGACCTTTTGGATTTTGGAAAGAAAATGTATCCTTTTACAACTGGCTGAAATATAGCTTTTATGGGAATATAACAGGTACAGAAAAAAATACTATTTTAAGGGTTTATCAAGGAATTGGAAGGGAAACCTAAAGTGTCAGTCTCATTCAGTCTTCATTATATTGCACATTTATCAGAATGCACAGTTAAGGTCATTATCAAGCAACAATCCCGCTCTACACACTTGTTAATCATAAACATGGTCACCGCTAATCTGTATATAAAAAATATCTTTCATTGAGCATACCGGAAATAATCTGTTTTCTATTATAATAAAAATAGGTGAATAACTTTGGCAGATTGATCTACAAGTAATAAAAAACAATAGGTGATTGTTAGCAGGAGAAAGTAAGTGAGACACAGAAAGAAAATAAATGATGTACACAAATAAAGGGTCAGCTTGTTAATAAGCTTATACTCCTCAGCAGTCCCTGATGTACAGCCGACTATAAGAGAACACACTTCTTGGTATTCTTTTTGGTCATGGGGTAGAGCACAGCACGAACAGCATCTACAAACACATCTCGCACGCCTTCCTGGCGGAGCGCCGAGCACTCCAGATACCTCACAGCATTGATCTGCTTGCACAGGGTGCCACCCTGTTGTTGAGTAGAGGGTGCAAGCCCTTGCTCCTTCAACTTCTTAATTGTCTCTGTATCTGAACGCAGATCCTTCTTGGTGCCTACCAGAAGAATAGGCACGCTGGGACAGTGGTGAGACACCTCCGGGTGCCACTTGTGGCGAACATTAGCTAGTGATGAAGGGCTTCCGATGGAAAAGCAAATGATGAAAACATTAGTTTGCGGGTAAGAGAGCGTGCGCAGACGGTCATACTCCTCCTGCCCTGCCGTGTCCCAGAGGTTGAGGCTGACAGTACGCCCATCTACACTCATCTGAGCACTGTAGTTGTCAAACACTGTGGGAATGTACTCCTCTGGAAAGGCATTTGTCGTATAAGAAATAAGGAGGCATGTCTTGCCTACCGCACCGTCTCCCACCACCACACACTTAATCGTCTGCATTCTGCATCCAAACAGGCAGTGGCACCTAAAATCAAATCAAAACAGATTTTTTTTTAACCAAAATAGTTTCTACTACAGTAAAACCGTGGTAACTTGGTATCAGCACCCCAGTTCACTCTGCAAAAAAAAAAAAAAAAATTATGAGAGACATTTTTTTGAAGGCTGAAATCCATATACATTGTGTGTGTGTGTGTGTGTGTGTGTGTGTGTATATGTATATATATATATATATATATATATATATATATATATATATATATATATATATATATATATCTGAGCAATTCCATGCAAATGTCAACCTTGCCATGAAAAAAAAATTAAGTTTTCAACCAAAATACAGAAACCGTTTCTAAGTTCTTTGTGTAGGTTTGTATTTTACAGTACTTTAGAAATACTCAAAAGTGTCTCTGTCAATGTTTTCGAACTATTATACCTATTTTACCAAAGTCACACAAGTAGCAGTTTCACATTCATAACGACGCTTTTACCTCTTAGATGCAAAAATATTTTTTTTAAAAATCAATCATGTTTGTTCTATAAAAAGCCAACTCTTATTCTTTTGATTATCATTATTTCTTTTGGGCAGTTTAATACACAGAATTTCTACAGAGTTCTATACTGTAAACTCGCAGACTTTTTTGGTCACATCCATAACACATGTTTATTTTGCTCATTTAAAGTACAAAACTTGTTTACAGATTAATATTTTTCTGATCTCATAACTTTGTGGTGAGTTGTTTCAGAAAATAAACAGATGTTTCAATATAACGTTAACATACACTTTCTCTGTGAATTTATGTTTTGAGTTTTTACTGCAAATGTCACATCCATAACGGTGGAATTGCTCATCCATCTATCTATCTATCTATCTATCTATATATATATATATATATATATAAATAAAAGCACAAATTGTTTCTCGATTCTAAGACTGCATTTGACTGCACAAAATTTTTATTTACCTGAGACTATTTATCAGTTGCGTTCAAATGCAGTCCTAGAATCGAGAAACAATTTGTGCTTTTAAGTCTTTGAATGCTACCTTTTCTGTGAAGTCGTATATATATATATATATATATATATATATATATATATATATATATATATATATATATATATATATATATAACATTAATTTGGACAAGTCAAATAGACGTGACACGATTAAATTTCAAAAAAATTTAAAAAGTTTAACACTACATATTCTAAATATTTTAAATAGACTAAATATTAAAAATAGACTCATGTTAAATGTATTGGTAAAGTTTAAAAACAGACTAAATATTGTGGAAATATGATAACTAAATTTAGATCATCAATTTAATTCTAAGGTGGCATTTTAAATATTATTATTTTGTTTAAGTGTCTATTCTTAGTCATTTTTAAATGTACTAAACATGTAGACGAAGTTACTGATACGGAAGTGAGCTTTAAGACTCAGCTGGCAAGTTACCTCAACACCCCATACACCCAACAAATAAAATTCAAACTACGCTAAAGTATACGTTACGCTTTCGATACTTATAATTGGTAATCGTTAAATGTAGGTTAAAACTAATTGCTTTCTGTTTCACTGCTGTAAGTTAGTGCAAGGATGAATTTGACACTGTAAAATAAACAGACCACACAAATGCACATTGTAACTTTTTCAAAACTGAAAATGATCATGATGACGATAATGTCGAACATGGCTGTATCGTGACGTTTTGACGCGTGGGTTTGGGAGTTCCTGCGCGCCAATCCATCAAGTATTTTCTGTATTTTACTCGTGCTTAACTTACTTTAAAAAGCAACTAAACAACAGAAGGATAAAAAAACAAGTGGTTTAAGCTCTATTGCGATGACACAACTTAACAAATAAGTTCCAAGTAGTTCTCACCGCCTCTGAAAGCCTTGCGACTGGAGTTCAAAATCGCGTTCAAGTGAACTAAAACGCTGTGACCTTAAGAAAGTCACTGTAAACACAATTTCAAAGTAAAAGTCCAGTAGTTATTAGCATATATTTTTTTAAACGCCAACTTTAAGTTCATATATGTAATGTTGTAATTATAATCAGTTTTTGGTCAAAAAAGTAATGGGATAAGCAACTTTTAAAGCCCGACTTAAGATGCATTAAAGTAATTAAGCCTTGCCTAACGTAAGTTAACGTTACAACGATAACGTTATATCAAAGCGGCAAAAGCTTAGCTGAACAAAGTTGCCCGTTTATTAATTTTTTTACACTGGGGTGTTGATAAACCTATTGCGTCCTAATGTATGTATTTGTTTCAATGACAAAATTACTATGTAAAACATATAGCCTACCATATACATCAAAACCAAGCAAACTTACCCAGCCCTCCTGCTCTTCAGATCAGTGAAGAAGATGATGTGTCATGTCTTCCTGAAACAAAAGCGAAAGCAAGCAACAGTCCCGGACGGAGTTTCACATTCTAAGGATAATGAGGTTATGAAAAAAGTCTACAATGTGTATGTTAAAGGCAACTGGGACAGTGGGATAGGCTACTTGGCTGTAAATAAATATATGCTATATATTTCCTATTTATATTTAATGTATAGCTGCCGCCAGCTCTTCAATGAGCTGTACAATAAAACAATTCATCTGTGACCATTTCATCTGTGCGTTTCATTATGAAAACAAACAGTTTGCCCTTCTAATCTTTGATTGAAACCTGAAAATGCACTTCCTATTTGTTTTCAGTTAAATTATAAGATTACTTGATTTTGAGGTAATGGGCGTGGCTAACATATTTTTTAAATTGTAAATATGCAATAATAAAGAGAATACATCTCACAAAAATTATGAACAAAATAAATAAAATAAAATGAGAGATATTATCTTAGTTATACAAAGTATAAACAAATACCAGGGGTAAAAAAAATAAATATGTAAGATAAAACATTTATTAAATCAATTTAAATTTACATAAAGCTTCATGTTTTTTTTTTTTTAGCTTTTCTGTTTCTATCGTTACATAGTGTAGTACCATATTGTTAAATCTCCTTTATAAAATGTTCACAATTTGTCTTAGCTTTGGCCCATTTCTTTACATGAATATGGCATTTTCCAAGTAACATTATTAGTTGTATAAGAAAATAGGTTGTACTTTTAGAATCAATTCCATCTTGTACTGAAGCAAACATGACATCATATAATCCAATTTGTATTAGTGTACCAAATGTCCTTGAAAAAAGTTAAAAACATCAATCCATAATAATCTTGAGTATATACATTGAAAAAACAGATGAGTAACAGATTCTTGAACAATAGATCGCAAGCATTTGCTCTATCCACTTCAAACTGTTCAAATAACTCATTTACAGGATAAATTATGTGTAAAAATATAAAAGATACCTGTCTTACTTTATTACTTATAAAAAAATTATTTGATAGTAACCATACTTTCTTCCACTCAAAGTTTCCAAATTTTGATGACCAGAAGACTGTTGAAAATGGTATATGATTCTTTTGAAATACATTTCGAATATATCTATTACTATATTTATCTTAACAATGTTAATATCACCAATAAATAAAACATCATCACTTGTCTTTGGCTGTTGGTCCACATAAGTGGCCTACATACCTAACCATGCTGGTTCAACTGTTTTTTTTTTTTTTGCAAAAATACAGTTGACAAGATTGTAGCAATATTTGTTTACAATACAGAGTATGAAAAAAGACAAGAGAGAAAAATAAAACAAAAATAAAGAATATGATATAAACTTAAGGGTAAGACATTTAAGAATCAATTACAGTATATAAATTAAAGTTTTTACAAAATGAAATAGTTCTGTTCTTATTTTCAGATAATAAAATTAAATGTAAATAATGACTAAATTCTTGCAAAAAAAACAGGAAAATATGGCAAATTTGCATTTATGGAAATTAAATTTATAGCAAAACAAGCATTTCTTTTAGTATAGGCAGATTCATAATAACCAAAAATTATTTCTTTAAAATTAACAGAAACATCTTGATGTATATTATCATCAATAAATGAGCCAATGTTTCCAAAATTGTGCAGAATAATTACAATCCCAAAATAAATAAAAAGTTTCAGAATGAAATTGACCAAATGAATATTTTACATTAATGTTAGAATTAAACTTTTTCAAAAATAATTTAATAGGATAAAATTTGATGATTAATTTAAAAAAAGAAATATTTGTGTTGCAAAGACCATATTTTTTCCCATTTCAAATCTCTAAATATATTATTCCAATAAGAGATTACAGGGGACAATGTGACAACCTTTTCTATTAAAAACAGATCCAATTTTTTATTATAAAAACAAATTTTTATCTATAAACGTCTCTGTCGCTGGTTCAACTGTCAGTTTTGACAACAAATAGAAATGATGAGTAGGAGTCTGTTAGGTTGTAATAACTCTTCTAAAACCCCTTTTTACATCACAATACAAACAAAAATAACGATCACAACTTCCGTTTCATGAGGACTTTAAGTATAAAATGTGCTAGTTAGTAGTTAATTACACAAGTGTTTCTGACATGCAGCACTGTTTTGAGTTTTGCAAACGAAATTGAGCTAAAAATGTAAAAATAACGAAAAAAAAAAAAAAGAGGAAAAATTTGGAAAAAAGGAAAATTAAGGTGTTTTTTTCAGCCTAACTGCAATTAAAAAAGTTTTTATTTTTGGACTTGTTATAATTTTATGGTGTGGTACTTAAAAGAAAGCTGAACGGTATCATGAATATTTTATGGTACAAAAACACGTATTATCAATAAATGTATCTCCTTAATCACAAGTAGTGCTGGAATCCTGTTAATTCTTACACAGTTTTGTTTCCATGCACATTGTGGCGTGGTAGAGTTGCTCAAGATTTTACCTCTTAAAGAGAGATGCGACCATAAACAATAGCAAATATAGAACAGTGAATTAAAAACGTTAATAAAAAGGAATGAATCACACATTATTGCAGTATAAGATAACAAATTCCATACAATAATATAAAATAAAATAGATTATATTTGAAAAGATTAATACTAGCAAATATAATATAATATAGTATGTGTGTACCTATAGAGTATAGATAATACTAATATTAATACTAATATCCTCCTGGTGGATTAGTTCAGATCATGTAAGTCTCTCTTCACCTTGCGCATAAACACCAGTAAGCTTGATTGTTTTTGGCATAGATTTGCTGTCGTAAGTACAGTGCATCTGGAAAGTATTCATAACGCTTCGCTTTTTCCACATTTATTTTATGTTACAGCCTTATTCCAAAATTAATTAATTTATTTCCTCAAAATTCTACACACAATACCCCATAATGACAATTTGAAAAATGTTTTTTTGAAATTGCTGCAAATTTATTAAAAATAAAAAACCTGAAAAATCACATGTACATCAGTATTCACAACCTTTGCCATGAAGCTTTAAATTGAGCTCAGGTACATTCTGTTTCCACTAATCGTTTCAGCAGCTTAATTGGAGTTCACCTGTGGTAAATTCAGTTGACTGGACATGATTTGAAAAGGCATACACCTGTCTATGTAAGGTCCCAGAGTTGACAGTGCATGTCAAAGCACAAACCAAGCATGGAGCCAAAGGAATCGTCTGTAGACCTCCGAGTCAGGTACAAGTCTGGGGAAGGTTTCAGAAAAATTTCTGCTGCTCTGAAAGTTCCAATGAGCAGTGACCTTCATCATCCGTAAGTGGAAGAGGTTTAGAACCACCAGGATTCTTCCTAGAAATGGCCAGCCATCTAAGCCGAGTGATCGGGGGGGAAGAGTCTTAGTCAGGGAGGTGATCAAAAACCCAATGTCACTCTGTCTGAGCTCCAGTGTTCTTCTGTGAAGAAAGGAGAACCTTACAGAAGGACAACCATCTGTGCAGCAATCCACCAATCAGGCCTGCATGGTAGAGTGGCCAGAAGGAAGCCACCACCCACCTGGAATTTGCCAAAAAGGCATCTGAATGACTTTCAGACCATAAGAAACCAAATTCTCTGGTCTGACCAGACTAAAATTGAACTCTTTGGAGTAAATGTCAGGCGTTACGTTTAGAGAAAAGCAGGCATCGCTCATCACCAGGCTAATACAGTACCATCCCTACAGTGAAGCATAGTGGTGGCAGCATCATGCTGTGGGGATGCTTTTCAGCAGCAGGAACTGGAAGACTAGTCAGGATAAAGGGAAAGATGAACGAAAGAAGAATGGGCAAAAATTCCCAAGGACAGGTGTGCCAACCTTGTCTCATCATATTCAAGACTTGAGGCTGTAATTGCTGCCAAAGGTGCATCAACAAAGCATTGAGCAAAGGCTGTGAATACTTGTGTTAATGTGATTTTTCAGGTTTTTTATTTATTTTATTTTTTTTCAATTTGCAACAATTTCAAAAAAATCATTTTTCACATCATCATTATGGGGTATTGTGTGCAGAATTTTGAGGAAATAAAAGGAATTTATTCCATTTTGGAATAAGGCTGTCTAACAAAAAAAAATGTGGAAAAATAGAAGCTCTATGAATACTTTCTGGATGCACTGTATCCCATTATTTCCACACTCACATTTCCAAACTTTTGTGAAGAATTTTAGACATGCAGTTCGGTGAATAATTAATCCATGCAAGTTAAGACATTTGAGTAGGGTACACTTGGGTATTTTGATCGTAATCCATACAATTCCAAGACACAAATTAGGTACCCTAATTTTAAAAAAGCATTCAAAATGTTTAGTGCTGTGGGAACAGGACACACTACTATAAACATAGTTCAGCTGATAAATACACATTTTATTATAAAAAGACAGAATTGGAAGTTTACTTTAGGCCCATCTATTCATTGAATTCCATTTTGAACATTTTACAATTTTTTTTAAACAGACAACAGCTTTTGTACAGAGCAACCGTGGTTAGTTTTTATTTTTCTTTAATGAACCAGAAAGTCATATAGAAAAAGCAGAGAATATGGGATTGTGTTATATTTTGCAGCAAGGAAATGACAATAAGTAGTTGATCCTTCACTTAAGACAGCCTGACTTGTAATAAATCACTATTGTCCATAACAGCAATACATAGATTAATATAAAATTAAACCTCTGTTTGCTTGAACATCCATTTTAAATATCATCTAGTCTGGAGATACATGTCAAGCTGACGCACATACTAATGTACTATGTGCACTAGTATCTGTATGAAAAAAATCGACAATTAGACTATCAATTCCACACTACCTAGTTTAATTCAGTTTCAGTTAATTCAATTTCAACTCCAAACTGACTGGCACAAGCTTGAAATTGATGCATTTTCAAGGAGAATTGATAGAACAGATACCATAATAATAATAAAACTTTGTTTTCTTGAAACACTTAAGCCCTAGTATTATAAACTCACTGTAAATACATCCCAAAGCCATTCAGACATGCATTCCACCTCATCAGGTCAAAACACACAAATTTTCAGTAATAATAAAAATAAACTCAAAAACATCACTCAATACAACACTGAGGCCAAATGGCTGGAATGTATATCTAAATGGCTATAGGATCGTGCCTGCGGTGAGCATGTATTTTGTCAAGCTAACATGTATTGCACTGATTTTAAGCCACGGTGGCAAATCGAACATGCTGCACATTTATTTTCCAAGACTGATACAGATTTACAGCAAACATAAATGAATGTAAAACAATGTAAGGGAGGTAAATGTGGAGAAGGGACAATTTCTTTTGTAGAAATTACTGCCAAAAACACAGTATGTTTGAGAATATTTTGCATACGCTGCTCAGGAAAACCCATTCACGCTCCCAAGCCATTCAGTTCCACAAACAATCTCAACAGTCAGAGGCTTTACTGCTGACCCTCCTTCTTCTCTCCTGCTTCTCCTGATGAACTGGAGCCACTGCTACCTTCCCTTTCAGAGGCCATCTGTGAACCACAAACCAATTCATGAGGTAAAGGAAATATTACACATACATGCACAAAAATACATATGAAGCATAAAATAAATGGGTAACAAAATTAACATTTCAAATAGATTCATAAAACAATCACAGTTGTTATTAGGGCTGCAGATATTAATTTTTTTATTATTATGTTTTTCTAATAGCAGTTTTTTTAATTAGTCCTTTAACTTTAGAAAGTGCTTATTCGACATGAATTTCAAACAAAACTATTTAAAAAAATAAATAAATAAATAGAGTGCAATAACTACAACAAGCAAGACTTAAGGGCTAGGGTGGCCAAACTCGTTCCTGGATGACTGGTGTCCTGCAGATTTTAGCTAAAACTTGCCTCAACACAACTGCACGGATGTTTCTAGAAAGCCTAGTAAGAGCTTGATTAGCTAGCCCAGGTGTGTCTGATTGGGGTTGGAACTAAACTTTGCAGGATACCGGCCCTCCAGGACTGAGTTTGGGCACCCCTGCTCAAAAGCATCATCTTCCATCAACTCCACAAATTCAGCTTAACACTGGAAAAAATACACAGTGCATTTAAAGAGCAGGTCATATGGATTTATCATGATATCAAAAATATCATTTGCGATGTGTAACATGACATATGCTGTACAACATTTTCATCTAACTTCACATTAAAGGTGCCATAGAATGGAAATCTGAATATACTTAGTTGAATAAGAGCAGATGCAAATGGCAATGCTATGATCTTCAAACACCATCTTTCCCCATTCATGTAAATTCTATGAGTCTAACATTATGCATGTACCAGACTGCTTTTGATTGGCCACGTTTCCCAGTGAAATTACAACAATGTGATTTTTTTTTCACCTTATTTTTTGGGTCCATTCTATAAATGTGAGACTCCTATTTTGGAAACAGGAGAGGCGTGACTGTTGGGACTTTTAAGTCGCAATACTTTACATTGTTTATGCATTAAGCAATGTGAAAAAAATTAACAGAAAATGGTGTGCGATAGGCTTTAACAAGGAGCTCAGCTGTTCACAGGCAAAGCAAACAGCACAATATGCAGTTTCTAAATGTATTCAGTGGCCAGCATGTTAAAGCTTCAAAATATAACACTAAATACATCTCGTAACCTTGGAACTATATGGTTCTATCTGCGTTCTGAATGATTGAGACATTGAGCTTCAAAGTTTTTGCATTCCATATAGCCAACAGTATGTGTACATTTGTTAATTAAATAAAAAGTAAACAACTTATAAAAACACAAATGTAAATAAGTTGTCATTTAATAAGAATGTCAATAACTCAATTTTGACAAAAATGTCAGATAGAACCTTATAATTCTAAGGTGACCATCTGTCTGACCTTTTTTATCAAGTACATCAATAATTTAGTCTACATTACAATTTCAAGTGTTGTTGTCTTTGCTACAAGTGCATAGTGGGGGTAGTTTCATTATTGCCATTCACGGTTTTGTTAAGGGGTCAGTCCTGGGACTGTTAAGGGCTTCAAGCTCAAGGACTGGCTACTTTAAGTATATAAAATACATCATAACACTGCCTTAGTCAAACTTGGATGACTGCAGCAAAATCAGCAAGTTCTTAAAGAATCCCAGTCTCAAGGCATCGCTTCGGAGTTTCCCAAACCTACCAGTCTTTCAATGTAATGACCCATCAGTGCATCACTAGCCTACATGAAGTGTTACATTTTGTGAAACGTCATTTGCACTCCATCATAATCTGCATATTCGTTTCCTTTAACCGCAATCCGGAGGGTTGTCTCTAATTATGGTCAAATCATGACTTTGCAGGTTATGTGATCAAAATGATTAATGTTTGTTGACATACGTTGAGTCGTCTACGTATTCCTAGTACGTACACAGAAACACACACACACACACATCCTGGGTTCATTCACTTGCCCGTAAGCAAATGTATTTAGTAAAATGTATACCAAATGTGGACTTTAAATAAGATTTTATTTTTGCATTAAGCCATGTTAAGCTGATAAAGCCTGATTTACACTTCTACATCTAGTGATCACCATAACCGACAGCTCATATCTTCAACATAGGCATGCATTTAAACTTTGTTAACGTTGCTCTAACAACAACACTTCTGAAATGCTAGAAGGCATTAGTGCTGAGCAATATATTAAAAATATATAGGTGTTTATTGATAATCACTTTTGAAAATCTCAATTAGGCATGGGATGATAACCGTTTTCAAGGTATACCGCGGTTTGGAAAATTCAAGGTTTTAAAACCACCAAAACTTTCTGTAATACCGTTCCTAAAGTATGTGTAAGATTTTTTATTATTTTTTAGAACAGAATCTACAGCAGAAAAAATATCCAAAGGTGTTGTTTTAAATTGTAATGAAATCAGTGTTTTTTTTTTTACTTTAAAATGATTTTTTTTTGTTTTGTTTTTAAATTGTAAATAAATCAGTATTTTTGAAACGAATGAAGACAGCAGAAGTCAATGATTCATTTGAATTATTATAGTGTTATAATTCAAATTCAAATTTACTTCTCCAAAATATCAAATCTTTCCAAAAAAAAAAGTAGAATATATTGTTTACAAAGGGCAAAAAAGTTTGTGTTTAACCCAGACCTTTAAAAAGAGGAGCAGTGAGCACAATACCGTGATACTTTAATCCAAGTTTATAATACCGTCAGAATCTCATACTGGACCACGCCTAATCTCAATATTCAATAATATCGTCTCAGTCCTCACATCGTGTGCTGATGATTAAGAAGGTTTAGGTTCAACAAATAAAGTCTGTAATTTGTCTTTTTTGGTAAGATAAATTCTATTTAATATTACTTTATATATTCAGTGACTAAATAATTAAGACTTGCGTTTTCATGCTTCAGCAGCCTCATATTCACAATATCAAATTTAAAAAAGATTTGAAATAAAAGGATTTGAAGTAAAAAGTTTGAATATACCTTCTTATATGCCATCTCAAACAGTTTGAGTGAGGCTTGCTGCAGGTTTGTGGCTGCCTGTTTTATGTTCTCTCCTGTCTCAGTATCCTTCCGTGAGAGAAGCTCTCGTACTTTACTGATCTCCTCCTTCAATTTGTTACACTACAAAAAACAAAAAAAAACAAAAACAATTATCAGTGTTATACAACAACATTTTCTTCACAGGGATAACAACAAACCAGTGAATGACTGACCTCGTCAGCTGGCAGCTGATCCTTAAACTCCTCCATCTTTGACTCTGTGTCATGGACGATACCCTCAGCCATGTTGACTGCTTCAACACGATCCTTTAAATGAAAATGATTATTTACACTTTGCAAAAAAGTGTTTATACTTGCAACTTGCAAAAAAATTAAAAATAAATCCAATAAAAACAAAACTAGTTTTAAATAATAATTAAAAAAAAAGCACAGGACTTGAATTAACACATTAAAACAGACATCACCTTCCTTCTCCTGTCCTCCTCTGCATACTTCTCAGCATTCTTGACCATGTTTTCAATGTCATCTTTGCTTAAGCCACCAGATGACTGGATGACAACTGAATAAAGATAATGGAGGAAAAAACTTAGCCTGTAATGGTTTTCACAAACAATTTCACTTATACAATGTGTGGAAGTAAATCTGGATATTTAAACAAAGTTGAATGGATTTGTAAAAGTGAAAATAACAAACATGACTGAAATATTTGACATTTCAAAAACAAAATTCAAAAAGTTACTGTTTTTGGTGTTTGTTCTGTACCCTTTTCTACATTAATGAAACTGTGAACTGCTAGCCCCACTACTTATATATAACCAAGTCTTAAAACAGCAACCAACAGTGTGACAACTGGTTAAAATTGAGCAATAGCATCCCATAACAATAAACTTCAAAACTGAGCAATTTAAAATACAGAACATTGATAAAAGACATGTCTTTACTGAATCTTATTTTATTTAGGTCTTACTTTGTTGTTCTCGGCCAGTGCCCTTGTCTTTAGCTGAGACATGTACTATACCATTAGCATCTATATCAAAGGTAACTTCGATCTGTGGAACTCCACGAGGAGCAGGAGGGATTCCAACCTGTTCAGTACACAAATTGAACAAATCAGCACTTTGGGTCATAATATTATTATCAAATTTAAATCCACACTATTATGTCAATATTTTCTTCTAAGGCACATACATACCAGAGTGAACTGTCCCAGAATCTTGTTGTCTGTAGCCATCTCTCGCTCTCCCTGACAAACCTTAATCTCTACTTGAGTTTGTCCATCAGCCGCAGTAGAGAACACCTAAAAATCAGCAGCATGAATTAGTGCTAACAATGACCATTAAAACAAACACATAGCTTTTAAATACAAAAGTAAAGAATTCAGCTGAAAAAGTTTTGCATATCACATCCCTAAACACTAACTTATTGTCCCCATTTAGAGAGGCAGAATAATTTAAGAAAGCAGCAGGTGAAATCAAGTAGTGGCTCTAGCACATACATATGTATATATACACCAGACCCCCTAGTTTTTCGCGATCGCTGAATCCAACGCAAAAAAACAAGTCGCAAATTTCTCGATTAAACGCAAAATAATAGCAAAAAATGTGAATAACCTCATAAAACATCAAATTCCAAACCATTTAATCAAAATATGATTATTTCAATTTGCAATTAAATGTTTTACATGACTTGTAGACATGGCATACACAGCAGCGCACGTGATGCATTGGAGTGTCTCTCGAAAATGACATCTCACAAGCATTAAATTACATGGGAGCACTGTGCAGCCTGTGCAGTAAGTAGACGCGGATGAAGCACGAGTTATTTACATGTGAAGTCAAAGAAAAAAGGATGCGATTAGACATCCTGTGGCGCAAATTGGACGTTTTGTTTGACGCGCTTCAGACTGCAAAATAAAGCATGAGCAAACACCTACAAACGTAGCAGCGGAACAGACAGAACAGCAAGAAACTTACAATGATGGAGTCTGGTTCAAGCATGGCGTCCGCTGGACTTGACCGAATTGGAAGACATTATTTGTGCTTTACACGTATGGCTGGTATTATGAGATTTATGAAATCGATAAGTGATTTTGTTTAACTTTCCCTGCAGTTAACGAGAGAGAACCAAAATGCTTCACTAAGACAAGTTTTACGGCAATGGTGGTTTTAAGCCTAGTTCAGACTGCATGATTTTAGCCCCGATTTCGACTCTGTGACAGGTTTTGAGAAATCGCAGACAAATGCCTGAAATCACAGGCAAATCGATGCTCGTTCACGCGAGTAACAATCACACAGTATGAACAGGCAAAGACGCCATCTGAGAGAGTCATGCAGTGTGAAAAGTGTTCTGATTGAAAATAACATTGGCGATCCCCTACAGCCAATGAGATCGCAGCATTCACTACTGTAGGTACCTGCATGCCAGCTGGAGGTATGGGGAGACGTTAAAAGCGCTCATTTTTAGTTTATTTGGACCCAAGAAATTGAGGAAAAACTACTGGAAATTTGGCAGGAGCACCAGTCTGAGAAATACGCACAACTGGATTGAAAAATAAAAAAAAGTTTAAGAGCAATTGCTCACTTCAAAGCCAGGTGAGCAAAGTAAGTACATTTTCCATTATGTAGTTAATAATAAGATATGCATTACGTGACCTTGCGTTGTTTCCATCTCTTCTTACGCGTGTTTGGTTGTGAAACGTAGTTTGGACAAAGTTGTCAGCAATTCTTCTTATTTTAAAGTCATGCAGTGTGAACCACCCTGTCGCTGATACATCTTGCAGTGTAAACAAAACACAGACGAAACGCTAGCATTTGCCATGGCTGAACAGCAGCATAAATTACTATAACCATCATCTTAGGTACTGATTATGTACATTTTATGTGTTAAATGCTACCAATGTGAGTTTGAATGCCAATTTATGTGACATTTACTGCCATTTTAAAAGCATCAGCAGATAGTTTACCTCAGATCTTGAGAATATAAACATTTTAAAATGTTAGAACTGTGACTACAAACGCGGACTGCAAACCAACAAATATCAGTCACTCAATAATAATGGTTTAATATGTAATAAGATTCTAAACCTTACCATTTCGATGAAGTGCAGTGAGCACACTATTCTCTGTTTTTAAGTGGCTGTATTTAAATGTTTCTGTCATGTTGCATCATGTGGAGACAGTGAAACTGATTGCCTCTGGAATCTTGTTAGATTGCGTGTTGATAGAACAGTGTTAAAATGCATGTTGCTCAGCTAATGGTTACATCTGTAATATTTTTAACGGTTTGGTCATTGAAAACCACCTAGTGTTGATTTTTGTAACTCTGAATCTGCGTCACAATTCAGATTTCATGGTTTAATCAAAATTAAAAAAACAAATCCTTTCCACTATACATTAGTAAGAAACAAGCTTTAGAAAACTTTAGCCAAAAAGAAAGAACATTCTCCATGTAACTGAATTTTAATATTATGACCTATTAGCAAACAATCAGAATTTATGTTAAGATGTTCTTTTGCAATTTTAACAGACAGGATTTGTGTTTACTAGTTCTCATAGCAGATTGATCTCAATTATTAACGGATAAAAAGCACTGCAGATGTTTTGGCAAAATTTAAATCACCTACCTGGCTTTTTTTGGTAGGAATGGTTGTGTTTCTGTTGATGAGTTTGGTAAAGACTCCTCCAAGAGTCTCAATGCCAAGAGACAGTGGGGTAACATCCAACAAGAGCACATCGGTCACATCCCCTGCAAGAACCCCTCCCTGGATGGCTGCCCCAATGGCCACAGCTTCATCTGGGTTAACAGACTTACTGGGAGCACGACCAAACAGATCCTGAACTGTCTGCTGGACCTAAGATTAGAGAGAAAGAAAAAAAAAACAAGAAGTTAATTTACAGAATTCATCAAAAACAATCTAAAGCTTTTCTTAGTGCTTACCTTCGGCATTCGGGTCATTCCGCCAACTAGTAAAACCTCGCCAATGTCACTTTTGGAGACTTCAGCATCTTGCATAGCCTTCTGACAGGGTGCGACTGTCCTGCGTATGAGATCTGCCACTATACCTTCAAATTGAGACCGCGTAAGCTTCATGTTCAAGTGTTTAGGACCCGAAGCATCCATTGTCAGGTATGGCAGGTTGATGTCAGTCTATGTGCAAAATTAAGATATTGTAATTCATACTATTTACACTCAAAACTTATTAAACAATCAATAAAATAATAACCTAGGATTTATTGTTTTAATAAATTAGAAAAGCAAGCACAATTTGAATAATTGGAAATTGAATAAAAGGAAATCAAACTTAACTTCTCAGCTGTTTTTACATTCAAGATTCAATAGAATGAAAATATGGATATACCTAGGGCAGGACAACAATGGTCAAAACTTATATCATGATATACATCTTAATTTCAGTCGATATGTTTCAATTTCCATTTGGACGTAATATTTAAGAAGCCCCAGAAAAGCTGCTAAAACTTACTTAAAAAATAAAAACAGAATAAAAAATTAATGTTAATCTTTCATTTGCAAAGGTAAAGAAAGTGAGAGTCTGTGAGTTTAATGTTTATTTGTAATAAACCACCATATAAACACTAAACTCAGACTCACCTTTACTTAACCTTAAAACTATATAACGGACGGATTATTCTTAGACTAAAAATAACAGACTGTTTCAGCTATTCAGAGCTGAACGAACGAACGAACAAAGTTATACTGTGTTTGGCACAGCTGGTAATAGGGATGGTGCTAAGGTTTCATTACCTCATCTTCCTATTCAAAAAGTAAAAATACAGACTTACAATTGGTAATGAAAAAAGCACCCTGTCGATGAGTTTGTGTGTGTGCCATGGACAACGTTCTAATCCAAGTATGCAATCAAAAGTCCATACGGACACGGGACCTTTGAAAGCAGTCTATGAGCGTATGTATATGAACTTGACGCTGCTTTCAAATGCTCCAGTGAACGCTTTCAGAACTATAACCTACTGCTGAGCACTGGCTGACTGTATGTCTGTAATTAACATCACTGCTTGGTCTGACAGCTGTGCTCTGAACATCATTGGATTAAATAGGAAGACTGGAAATGTCTGTAAAAATCTAAATCAACATTATCAATATCTATCTATCTATCTATCTATCTATCTATCTATCTATCTATCTATCTATCTATCTATCTATCTATCTATATATATATATAACCTTAAATATACCTATGCAGGGACGAATAAGCTCACAAGTTCAGTACATGGGAAATGATCATATGTAACATGTTTATTTTTTCTAATTTCACTAGAAAATTTTGTGCCTATTCAAATGTTGCTGGAGACATGCGTATTAATGATCCCATGAAGATTGTCCGAGTCAGTGTGATGTTCCATACTGCATGTTTTACCACCAGGAATTTACACTCATATGATTTACTTGATTAGAGTAAACTATGGTGTTTGAGGCTCATTTCCATGTACTGAATGAACTCTTATTAGTCATAATATGCTCTTATTTTTATGCCTGAATATCCAGATTTTCATTCTATGGCACTTTTAATCAATTTACACTATTGTTACAGTTGTTACAATAAAGGACTAAAGAAAGGCTTTTTGTCTTTAGCTGATCACATGCTGACACTCACCTGCAAAGAGGAAGACAGTTCACATTTTGCCTTCTCTGCTGCCTCTCTCACCCTCTGCAGTGCCATGTTGTCTTTGGTCAAATCCACTCCAGACTGCATTGAAATTTCACATTAGATCCCTCTAACTCACAATAGCAAAACAAACTCCAATGACAACCTTACATTTTATTTGAACGCAAATCTCAAGTTTAAGCTTAACAGTTAAAAATCACTTTAAAAGGGTTCCGACTTCAGCCAAAAATTACAGACCAAAATCCTGACATCTAAGAACTGTAAAATAGTGTTTTGCATGATATTAAAACGTTTCTAGCTTGAACAAACTTCTGCAGAACTTTGTTTTCATAGTGGCTATTGATATAACTTGGCTCAGAAATCTGAGGTACATTCTTTTTGCATGGCTGCAAAATGCACCCTCTATCCCATATTTGATGGCTCAATCGCAGCTTTACAAACTTTACATTTAGGCTGCATTTACACTGCAGATCTTGATGGTCAATTCAGTTTTTGTGACTGTATCTGATTTTTTTTGATGACCTGCTTACATCTTTTAAAAGTGACTCGTATCCGATCATCTGCACACAGCAAAGGCGCAATGACCAGGAAAAAAAAAAAAGCGGGCGCTGACTAACAGCTGATAATTAAAGTGTGCTCTTTTCTCCATTCCTTTATGTAATCTGTTCGCAGCTTTCACAAGCTGTTTTACTATAGTTTATGACAGAAAGGTTCTCATTTGTCATTCTTCTTTTGATATATATAGGCTTTTTAAACCTTTAGGCATCTTAATGTAATGTCCTTGGCATGATTTATGCACGTGATGTATACACTAGTTTTATTTTAGTTTATATTGGTTATGTGGCAGACATTGCGCTCTCTCGCTCTTGTTAACATGCTTAAAAATCTGTGCTATATGACAATAAGAAAGCTGTTTAAGTCCTCATGTATGAGATTTAAGGTTTGTGACTTGGATAAAGTCTGTTCTGAAAAGGTGTCAGACTGGACGTCATTTGTTACCGTTTTTAATGACGCGCTACTCGCATTAACGGGTGAAAATCCGATCTACCTGCTTACACTGCAGACACGAGAACACAGATCCGATTCATATCACATAAATTTTCAAATATGAACAAGGCCTGAATCTGATTCGAGTAAATCGGAATCCATGTGATTTGCTCCTGCTTACACGTACATAGGCCATATCCGATCTGTGCCACATGGGAGAGGGAAAAAAAAAACCCGGAATTGGGTCAATTGAACAGTGTAGTGTAAATGCGGCCTTAGTTTACAATCAGTTCTCTACATTTGTCCACTTTGTCGTGGTACTTTTGAAGCCAATACTCTTACATTTTATATTATCCTGATATGTTAGCCTTAGTTACTATAACCCCAAAATTAGAAAAACTTGGGACACTATGGAAAATGTAACTAAAACAAATTTACTTTGATTTACTTTAAATTTACTTTATAACAAATTTACTTTCACAAATTTACTTTGACTCGTACTGGATTGCCGAGAATACAACAAATATTATTTTAATGGCACAGTCCAGTAAACGAATAATAGGCTTTGCATCAGGCTGCTGATAAGCTTTATTCTGCGATAACCTCCTGGACATACATTATCCTAACCTAACAGAAGTGGCTTAATACAAAAACCTGCATGGGGTGGCATTTGTAGTCAGCAGGGGGCACCTCTCAACACCCTTTCTCTTTTGTCAAATAGACCTTCTTGATATTCCAAAAATGCCATAACCCATAAGAACCCTGCATTACCAGAAGTCCTATTTTACGTATTGTCAAAAGTGCATCAAATTATGACTACAAACCTCTCTCTTGAACTCTTTCACTATGTGCCTGAGAAGGTGCTGATCGAAATCTTCTCCACCCAAGAAGGTATCTCCATTGGTAGACTTCACTTCAAAAACACCCTTCTGGATCTCCAAAACAGAGATGTCAAAGGTTCCACCACCAAGATCATAGACAGCAATTCTGTCATGAATACAGTGAGATTATTCAGTTAGTAAAACACAAGTCAAAGCCTAAAAACATAATCTGAAAAGCTTTTGCAATATAACACATTTTTCTGAGTGCAAAATTAAATGACTAATTACGTACTATGCATTACTTTTAAACATTATTTTATTCACATGTAACCACACAGCATCTTAAAATTCACAGCCTCATGTATCAGTGCTGCGTACGCACAGAAAACTTTGCGTATTACAGATTTCACGCTCTCGTTTGGATTTACTAACGATAAATTTAGCGTGAGAATGTGCGTTGGTCCACGCCAACTTCATGTCTGGCATATGTGCATTTTTTGTGTGCGTTTGTTTTATTTCCATTGGCGACTCCTAGAGGCAATCATGTTAATAGCACACTACAAAGTATCTTTGAACCGGGGGTTGGTGTGCGAACTAAAGAGTGGGGGAGGGTATGGGGATGGTTGCGCGTTGGGTTTGGTGCAAGAACATGCACCAGGGGGGCGGTGGAATTCTGGGAGACAGAACAATATGGAGATGGGTCTGAAATACGGTAGACACCCAGGAAAAACAGGTGTGTTGGCAGGTATGGGCTAAACTCTCCCACTCTATTTTTTTTCTTTTGCTATTAATTCCGGAGGACAAACTTGCAATAACACAGTTTTTCTCCGGTCTACCTCCGATAGGACCACCTTTAATTCACATTCTGTTCAAAGTTTCTCTTTTTACTTGCTTTTGCCATTGCTTTTTCATTTGGTTTTGCCAAAGTGGAGTCATTACCATATTTATTAGGGGGAGGAGGCAGGGAGGGTTTGTGCACGTGTACAAAGAATAAAAAGAATATGTGTGGGGTTCTGCATGCGCAGTGTTTAATACGTCTGAATTTTTTACTGCGTATGCACATTTAGCTGTAAATGCAATGTTTTAGTATGAATTCAACGCAAGTCTTCGTACATGAGGCCACTGGCCTGCAGCTTCGAGGCAAAGCAGGCCTCCCACCAGTGCTGATATACAGCCATATTGCTCTGCTATTTGTGTGATATTGCTCATATCAGCGATTCTGCTATATATCGATGCATCACAAGAAAACCATCCACTATACATCATCATGACATATGTTAATAGGAAAAAAAATGCATCAAAAGTTATGCATGTTTTTCTTTTATTAATTTTATAGAGTTGCAACAATGTAAAAAGCAATTTGTCATGAGCATCTCTTTCTATATTAACCATAAGTGGTGTGGATGCATTTATACTTGCTTTGGTAATACAGAAAAAAAATAAATAAATAAAAATCTAATACTTACATTTTGTCTTGAGTCTTATCTAGTCCATAGGCTAAAGCAGCAGCAGTTGGCTCATTAATGACACGAAGTACATTTAAACCTGCAATCTGTCCTGCATCCTTAGTTGCCTGTAACAAAGACAACAGATTTGTATTGCGTAAGTGACTTGATAAATAAAAGCAAATAATAAAATGTTGTGGGTTATTTTTAGAAAAATAATCAACTAAAGGATGTGCGTATGCAGTCACTCTCATTAAAGTTCAATCTGAATTGAGGCAGAAAATGAACCAACTCAGCGAATACGTCTCACACAACTAGTAACAAGTCTGCTGAAAGCTTAGAATGTCTGCTTTTAAATATTTTAACTCAATTGTGAAACAAACATTCTCAGTTTAAGTAATCTGTATGAAAGCAAGGAGAGGCACAAGTTTCCGTTCAACCCCAATTACCTTACAATTAGCTGAACATCGGTCCACCCCCTGCTTTCACATGCTAAAAAGCACGCACACACATACACACACTGCTTCAGTAAATCTGTTTGTGTATTTGAAACGTTCCTGAAAAGCTTGATTAGCTCCTTCTTCAGTGTGTTTGATTATAGTTGATTTCTGCTGGATAAAGGCATCCAGAAGCAGGACTGAAGAACTCTGCTCTAATTTTTCAAAATAACAATATATAAACTATAAATAAAACCATGAAAATTATAACTTTTCTAAAGACTTGTTGCGCTGGTGTGTGTACCCTGATAGAAACCTAGGTTTAGAATTCTGAAATGTATGGCGCTGCGTGGCCAGGTTGTGCCCTTTACATTGTTTAACATTGTCAGGTTAAGTTTGTGTGGAGTATTCGCAGATGTAATTTATTTTCAGATTGATCTTCAATAAAAAATAGTGACAGCAGAAACTCAACCTTTTTAAATAGTTTTAAAATAAATAAATAAATAAACTTTATTATGGTTGCACATGTAATAAAAACCCTTTGTATGACAAAGACAAGAGTTTGTATCGCAATACAGAAGATCTCATAGGGTTAAATGCCATATAGATCCACATCTCTCAGCTTTTATAGAAGATTAATAAAAAAATTTAAAAAATAAATAAACAAACTTTCCAAATCCATTTTAGCTAGGTCATTTCCTTAAAAAAAAGCAGTATCTTGTGTATTACAAATTACCACTTGCATTACTCTATTGCCAGAAATGTAATGCCCGTGTACTGTCAGTTACTAGCGGTCAAAACCAGCCTTTGGATGTTGTGTCTTTTGTCATTATGTGCTAATCAACTCCAGTGCTAATCATATTCAAAGAATTTAAGCCGAAGTCTTGACTTCAAAAGGTGAGTCCTTCGAAGCCCACACAAGCCGAACCGAGCATTTTGAAATAACACAATCAAGCCCTCAGAGGACAGATCTTGTCACCTAGCAACCGAAACAGCTGCTGTTAATAAGCTGTAATAAAATTTGTAATTATGTTTTTTTCAAAGTGATTTTAAACCTTATTTTAAGTGATCTGAAGTCCAAGCAAGGTTTACAAAAGCTGGAAAAAATATTTCCTTTAATCCATACATGCAAACATAATGTAAACCATTTATAAAAATCACATTATAGTAAGACATGCCATACTCTTTATTTTTTAAGATGGGTTTTGTAAGAAATGGGTTATTTTTTGCTTTTGTCCTGTTGTGTCTCGGACACATGTGTTGGTTTTCCAATGTGACCAACCGGCTCCCCAGTTTTTGAAGATGAAAATGATGGCACATCTCTGAGGTTGTATATACTTGCATCAAATTGCTTGGGGTTTCATTATCTGCCTTTTATTCGTGTAATCCTTATTACTCATCTTTATTTCGCATTATAAGCCTTTTATGCAATTTTGTTGTATTTCGATTAATGATGTTCATGAGTATAATTCATGATTATTGACTATTATTGTGATAATTGATATCAGCTGTGTGTACCAGCAATAATCAGTTGTTTTGCTTGATTAGTATGGTGTATGGACCGTTATTGGTGCCTTCTCTTGTCGATAAGCACCACACTTGTCTCACTTGCATAAACACAAACCATACTAAAACCTTTTTGGTAGGCTGAAACATTTTACATACTAAAACAGGTTTAGATATCAAAATAAAATAAACCCTTATTCAAACATTTAATCCAACGTTTTCTTTCAAAAATGTCCTGCCATTACTAGCATGCAAAGAATTATGGGATATTCGAGGCCGCAAAGGATCCACTGGTTGCCATCCCAAAAGGTTAAAGCCTATACATGGTTGTGTACCCACACTGCAGTACATTGATGTAGACATCCCCAAAAATTTAACTGCACATCACAAGACAATGTATATGCAAGTGATAAGTAAAAGAATCATGAAACTGTTTACCTGTCTCTGGGAGTCGTTGAAGTAAGCTGGAACTGTAATAACTGCATTCTTCACTGACTGGCCCAAGTAGCTCTCTGGAAATAAGAAAAAGTTTTTTGATTCAGGTTCAAATAAATAAATAAATAAAATCAAAAGCCCATTTTTGTTTAGACACTCACCTGCAGTTTCCTTCATCTTAATGAGTATAAATGCTCCAGCCTGACTGGGTGAGTACATTTTGCCGTGGACTTCTAGCCAGGCATCACCATTAGAGGCACGGACGATCTTGTATGGCACATTCTTTCTGTGAATGGCAAATAAATCAGTCTTTTTTCCGTTTCATTTTTATTAATAAATTGCAATAAAACAGATGAATTATATTTTGCTAACATAAAATAAGTTTACCCTAATAAAATACTCCTTTCCAATTTTCCTTGAGTTAATTTGCGAAAGTACTTGATTTGTTAATTTAAATGTATAGAAATACAATAAAAGCTGATTAAACAAGATAACTCTGCTATTATAGATTATGTAGTGGAGCAAAAAGCACAATATTTTGTTTTGTAATGTAGAAGTAAAATTTTCCTTAATTAAAAAAATACTCTGATAAAGTACACGCTTATATTTACTTAAAGGAGGAGTGATGTAAAAGTGGTGTTATTGCAGAGCAACACCAATAGAATGCAGACGTATAAATGCACAACTATGCGAAGGCATGAGTCACTCGATGCAGAAGTATAAATTAGCCTTTACTATTCTCTAAAGTTTAGAAGTCAATGTGTACTGTATACCGAGTACTAAGCAAGCATACCATTTCCAAAACCAATGTTAAAAGGCGACAAACTGCTGCTTGCAGCGTGATATTATTCTGTAAGCTTCTTTTTAAAGGCCTTATCTCTTATTATTCAAAAAAAGTTATTTTTAATGCTCTGCACTGTAGGTATGCCTAGAAAACCAGAGTCTGTCACAACGCGTGTGAAAGCCTTACATCTCCATTTGAAATGAACTTGATCTTGCAAAAGACGCGATATGTACATGGACCCTTATTACTTTGAGGCTGGCTCCTCGCTGGGTGTGGGATGTCACGACTCATGAAGAACTGTATATTGATGTTTGAAAACAGCAGTTGAATCAACAAACTGACTTCAAACAATAAAAAAAATTCAAGAGCAATTCTGTCAAATCTTAGTTTCAGTAGTCATGTCAAAGCAAATGATCATCTCTAAAACGCTGAAAGAGTTAGAGGCTTTGTTTCCAGTGAAAGTTCAAGAGTTCCCTCAAAGCAGGGCAAATTTGCTTCCAGCTACTTTGCCACCTGCTGCTGAAACCAGTTTCCAAAATGATCAAATGTGCTCAAACATTAAGCACATTTAAACCAAGACATGCACTTCCTTGATAAGCACTATGCTACATCTGACAGATAACACTATGCATGTCTTTTTCCTTTTTTTACTGTTTTAACAAATTTTTTTTTAATCATTATTATTATTTTTTTGTTTATTATACATGTGATTTTATGATCATTTTCATCTTTCATTAGAAAACAACATGTTTTAATCTACATTATTACTGAGATGTTGTACATCATGTAGCTAAATTTTCTATATATATTTTTATAACACCAAGCTTTAAGCTGTATAGATTAATGTATGGACAGATGAATGTTTAAATCAAATGTCTTACAAATCTTTTTGAACTTCGGCGTCGTCAAAACGGCGTCCAATCAGTCGTTTAGTAGCATAAAGAGTATTGTTGGGGTTGGTAACAGCTTGACGTTTGGCTGGCATTCCCACAAGCCGCTCTCCATCAGATGTAAAAGCCACCACTGATGGGGTTGTCCTTGCACCCTCTGCATTTTCCAGAACCTGTTGAGTTATAAAACAAACATATAAACATCAACATTATTTTTGAAAACAAGATCCATTTAGTGAAGGTCTACAATGGATGTAAGAATTCTTTCCACAGACAATACAGTGTGCAACAGACCTCAAGCTTATCACTGACAAACCTGATACAAGAATGTAAAATGTGCACTCCGTACGTAAAGAACAAACCACCACATACTTCAATTTGAAATTTAAGCACGCATTTAAATTCTTTTTATACACATTTACATTTTGATGGCAGCTCCCTAATGCTTTGCAATAAACTTTTACAGGCACAAAAAACAAATATCATGAAAAGCTTCTTATTTTTGCAATAAAAAAAAAACTTCCTTATATTCTAGATAAACTGCACACAAAGCAGTATTATAAAAGCTTTTTTTATTGTGTTCTATTTTTAAACATGAAAATTACATAATTCTGCTACACAAAAATGTTGTGAGTGAAAGGATAAACAACATTTAAGTTGACAGAAAATGCGTTACTAAAACTAGACAAAAAGTAGCTGTAATGTACATAAATACACTATAAATATTTTAATAAGCACTAGCAAATAGTTACTTTAAGCATTACCTCTACATTAATAGACGTTAGTAAGCAATTTATAACTACAGCTACAAATGCTGTATTATGCAGCTTTTCTGTTGTGGTAAAATGACAATTTTTGCTGTGGTCATGACAATCATGGCAGATGTGGACCCGATGTGTGAATCTAGCACAAGTTTGATCAGGGTTAGAGCTAAACTGCATAGCTACTTGTGGCACAAAAACTACTCCTTCTAGGGCTGGGCAATAAATCGATTTTATCAGTAATGTAAACCTAAATGTATAGTTTATATCACATTTGTTTGAATGAAAATCAGTTTTCACTAACATCCGCTCACGCTCCTCTGGGCTCACATAATGCCCTACGCGTTGCATTGACTTGCTGCAAATAGGTTATGAATAATGCCCTGATCATGTTTATGTTGATCATCCAATTTAAATAAAACAAAACAATTTAATATTCCAAGTATTTGAAGAAGCAATCAATGCTTGTACTGAAAAAAATGCTACCTACACATTTACACAAGGGTTTAGCAGATGGCAACTGAGCAAAACTTAGGCCATTAATAACCAATATAAACGAAAGATGCATTTTTTTTTATTGGTAAAGCAGGAGAGAATCTTGCAGGATGGTGTCAGTAAGTGCCTCAAATGGCAAATTAAAATTTAATTGTTCGTTTTTAAATGTTTTAATTCTTTCATTTATTTATTTATTATTATTTAATTAGTTTGTTAATTAAATGATGGTTTATTATTTTTATGCAACAGTAAAGTTTCATGTTAATTTGCTATGCAAAGAAAAAGGAATAATTAATTTTCTATGCCCATTCAGGTGAAATTCACCCTCCAATTTTTTTAATTAGCCTAGTCTAATTTTTAATATTTAAATTTAATTCAAACTCTAGTGAAGAACAGTCTGGTCTAGAGCTGTAATTGGGCCATAAAAGTTTGGCCCGATAGGGCACGAGCCCGACAGAATTCGGCCTGAGCCTGACAAGTACATTTTGATTGACAGCTTTTTAAAAGTCCGAACCAGTTTATAGCCCGACATTACTCAAATGTGCACATGCACACAGCTCTTTTGCCTTTTTCATGAATGAGTCGTTTATATGCGTTTTAACATTTATTCATAACAAACGTAGGCTATAGGCCACTTGGAAGTTGGAACAAAGAAATAAAAGAAGTCCTCTGTAACATCTCAGCACTCTAAATAGGCCTAGGTACATACACTTAGTCTTTAAATTTGCCAACACATCAATAAAAATAAGTCTTTTTTTTTTAACAAACTGAATTAAAATAAATAATAAATTATGACGGGTATTTGGCAATAACTAAATTAAGATAAAGGCTCTGAGGGATTTGTTTTGCCACTCCTCTCCACAATCTGGCATTAAGGCGACAGTGAAGCTGAATAGTAAAAGAATAATGCCAACATTAGTCTATATCCTGTCTACATTATGATTTAATTAATATTTAATTATAATTTAAAGATTAGGCTATGTGTTTTTGTGAAGGAACATTATTGAATCCACTCTAAATGACTTTAGCGCAGTCCTGCACTCACTGAGCAGCACTAAACACCCTTTCACTGCTGCTGGCCGGGATGCATACTGTTCTAGCTAATTTAGCATGTTCTGGGTAGGATTGTTTGTTCATCTTCCACCAGCCAAGAACATCCATTTCATTTTCCATGACAGCGGTTTTAATGTAGCGAGTGACCTTGTCATCTTCCCTGTCAGCTTGCAGTACATTTGTTTAGCACTCTACCGTAATATGCAGTGTGTGAGTGACCGCGAAATACCTTGGCGGCTAGAATGACCTTTTTTGAACTGGCGGCAGGCCTGACCGGTCAAAATTCACTGTTTTTGACTTCTCAGTTATCATTCGTTTCACCTTTGCAGGGATGGATTTTAATGTTGTAACAAACGATTTACTTTCTCGCACTAATCGAAATGTTCATTTACCGCCCAAGCCCGGCCCTACCCAGTCTAAAATAACAGAAATTAAGCCCGAACCCATCGGATCCCAGCAAAGATCTTCAGCTCTCGTCTGGTCAGGTAACTCAGAAAGATGTGAGAACACAGAAGCATATCCTTTATGTATGGTGATGTTCGTGCTGTTTGATGATAGCTTTTAAGTAGAAACTCTTTGGACTTATTTACAGCCAGCCAAATATTGGAAGGTAACCACATACTGCAAGTACACAGTAAGAAAAAAATACACACCCTGTGGTTACTATTGGTTAGATTATCAAGATGTCAATTTCTTTGTTTAACTTTTACAGGTTTCAAACAAGTGTAGAATGACGTTACGCAGACATTTTTTAAAACTCCATTGGATTACAATAGCTTACCTTTGCATTTTTACCATCCATCACAGCGACACAGGAGTTTGTGGTTCCCAAGTCAATGCCAATGACAGCTCCTCTGATAGCCTCTGACCTGAATAAAAGACATCTAGAACCTTAGACATTCGTTCATTGGCTTTTGACATTAAAAAAAAAAAAAAAGATAGCTTATATACACACGCATAATGACGTCTGGCTGCAGTCTGGAGAGTTTTCTGTGTCCATCCATTCAGACAAGCCTGAAAATTAACAGATAATAATAAAAAAGTATACTATATATATATATATATATTTATAGCTATATTAAACTTAAAACCACAGACCATAAATCAAATTCATTTGGAAGCAACGACTAATCCGGTGAATTGGTGAATAACGTTACACATTTACAAACGACTCGGTTTACACTAAAAACACCGACTGAAATTAGCTAAAACGTTATTACGCTTGCTATAATTCAGTGTCATTTTATCAAGGTCATTCAAACCCACACATCTTCTAAATTCACAAAACACCAAAAGAATAGCTCTGTTGGCATTTCAATTTAATGTTTTCAGATACAACCGCATTGGTTAAAACTGAGTTTAACTAACGTTGTCTTTTGTAACGTTGTCACAATGCAAGCTAACGACATGAACGCATGGGCCTTACTAACGCAACGAACCATAGGACAAAAAAATACATTTTTTCACAGTTTCGTAATTTCGACAATTTATAGAAAGTACATTATTAAACCAAGTTTGTTATAATTGATTTAGGCTAAATTTCATAAACACGAATTCAGCAGATCCCATGACCAAACCTACTGCACTAAAATACAATAACTGCACGTTAACATGTCGTGTTGATAAACATATGTCTAGCTGATAAAATAAATCTACTTAAGAATCAATCTGACAGCTCGTTACATTATTGCAGAACTTACCTTTTTAATGAGATCTGACACACCACTGGAGGTTTTCTGAGAGCACGACACATTTCTCACTAACCTTGCCGTTCTTGACACAGACAACATGTTTGACTTATTTAATTGTTAAATGAACGTTGATGAAAAGTCTCTGGTTAGGTTTTTTCGTCAACCGAAAGTCAATTAGATGTTCTGTAATGGATCAAACCCTGCTCCTGGTCAACCAGTAGGATGAAGTCTCTCTTGCGCTCTTCTAGAATTATCCAACACCACATGGCGACCAGAAGGACCCCATAGAGTGTCATCGAATGCCTGAACAGAATACAACATGCAGTCTTGGACTAAAATGCTACTTTTGCTTAATGCGATTCTTCATTGTGTGTCATATGCTATCGCTATTCCAAAATTACGTTAACTGAGCGAAAATATATATTTAAATAATCATTAAATGAGAAAATACACAAGGCATGTATGTGGACGTCAACTGCTGCAATCTTGAAGGTCAAACGAAAATATTTCGTAGTTCTTACATCATGCTTTACGCTCATAACTACAAAAGAAAATATATGCTGTATTAGGAGAAAACTGCCAGGATCCATTCATTTACTTCAAGAGACTAAGTATTGGTGCACCAGTTTGGAGAACATTATTAATATACAAGCAAAAAAGATCAATATTAAGATTTTTAATTTATCATTTGTTTGTCTGTAAGTTACACTCTTAAAAAATAAAAATACCCGTTTTATCATTAAGACCGTTATTGTTGTTGTTTTGTGATAATAATGGTACTCAGAAACATGTATATATCGGTGTATATGTCGGTGAGTGTAAGTTACATGTTTTTATAGCCCTAAAAAATGTCAGCATATTTTACTCATAAATCTCATAAAATTTGTATTTTGAAAATTTACAAATCCTGTCACAATTGATATGCAGTCAGTATATAATATATCAGTAGGTCAACTCTGTGTGTGTGTCTGTGTGTGTGTCTGTGTGTGTGTGTGTGTGTGTGTGTGTGTGTGCATCAGTGGCATGTAAAGAGTGTGTAATGTGCCCCTCTTCTCATAGAAACATATCATTCATTCATACATTCATTTTCTTTTCGGCTTAGTCCCTTTATTAATCTGGGGTCGACACAGCGCAATGAACCACCAACTTATCCAGCATATGTTTCACTCAGCGGATTCCCTTCCAGCTGCAACCCATCACTGGGAAAAATCCATACATTCTCATTCACACACATACACTATGGACAATTTAGCTTACAAAATTCACCTGTACCGCATGACTTTGGACTTGTGAGGGAAACCGGAGCACCCGGAGGAAACCCACACAAACACGGCGAGAACATGCAAACTCCACACAGAAATGCCAACTGACCGAGCCGAGGATCGAACCAGTAACCTTCTTGCTGTGAGGCGACAGTGATACCCACTACGCCACTGCGTTGCCTTATTACTGTAATTATACTTATAATATTACTATTATTGTTCATAATAATAATATGATCAATTAGATGAAACAATAATAATAAACAATACAAAATAATGTGATTTTGACAGACAAAATGCCACGGTACGCAGAGTTTTTTCACAGCATTGCAGCAGCATCTTCTGGGCACGAGTCATAAGCAGCAGACAAATAACGTGGAAAATATACTTTTATTCTTTCCTAATGTAAACAGTGAAACTGTGGATGTCGATTGTTTAATGATCCTGATCAGCTGAGATTTCATGAAATTTTATGTGTTTTATTTATCTAAGGCTATAGTCCACACAGGTAAGCTTTTTTTTCCAAAAATACAGAACCTGGCGCTGTTGAAAATATTGACCCTGACAAGAGTTTTCAAAAATGTTGGTTTCAGTGACTCGATATTGGGTTTTTTGTGTGGGCCAAGTTGTGTAGGAAAAAAATGGTTTTATAAATGGTTTTAGAAATACCTGTACCATACTACTCAATGGAAACGGGCAATTAATTCTCTGAGCACTAACAGTACCTTTGTATAATTAGCACTTCTCTTGTGTATTGCCTTTTGTTATTGAATGGAGCAGTCGCTCGTTTTTTTAAATGTCTAATAATTTTCTTTAATCCCGCCCCTTTTCGCAGCACCGTACGACAAATTTTGCAAGCACAGACTCTAGTGTGACTGCGGCATAAATCGCTTTGGGAAAAAAGTGCTGCTAAATGTAAATGTGCACATGCTTAAAGCCCAATCCCAATTTTACCTCTTAGCCCTTACCCTTACCCCTACCTATATTCTCTTTAGCTTAAATGTGTAGGGCTAAGGGGAAGGGCTAGATAGCCTGAAGCTAAGGCCCAATTCTAATTCTATTTTTGTACCCCTTCCCGTTCCCCTTGGCCCTTAAAACCGAGTGTGAAGGGCTTAAAATTTTACCCATAAGAATTGGGACAGCACTTCAACACCTGCATACGTCATTATATGTCATCGCGATCTCATGCTTCATATGAGATTGACGATGGCGACTGCTTATTCCAGTTGCGTTAATTTTTGGTATTTATCTTCAGGAAATCACTGAAGGCATATATTATGTTATCATGACGATCTAATTTGGCAATAAGATCGTAACATTACTGTGCATTTACACAGTGGCCATATTCATCTATATAAACACACCAAAAACAACATTAACATTATAGCAGACACTGTAAAAAGGTCATTCCCAGCCACTAGACTTATCTGAAAGGGTATTTGAGTGTCATCGAGTGAGAGAATGTTGTGGGACTGCTATACAGCAGTTATTATGGATTATAGGGAACGAAATTTAGCGGTTTTTATTTTAGTGTTTTTTTTAAAGCATGACGGTAAAACACAAAGGTGGTTATGAATATATTAAAACATGTGTTTGTTGTAAAAATTCATAATAATGACAAAAAATACAAATTTGTGGATCTCCTTACTTCCGGGTTCAGCAATCCTGCCGTTGTGGCTGGTGTATTCTGGGAAATTTTCTTACCCCTTGGTTTCGAGTGTGGTCCTGAAAAGTCTCTCTTTCGAGGGCTATCTAGCCCCTCCCCTTAGCCCTACGCCTTCAACCTAAAGAGAATTGAGACAGGGAAAGGGAAAGGAAAAGGGCTAAGAGGTAGATTTGGGATTGGGCCTAAGCCTGAGGAGTGAGAAGACAATGAAAATCCAAGACATCACGAACCCCCAAACTCTCCCTCCTACACCATAACTCAGAAGTGGATCAAGATGTTCAGGGTCAGGTTGTGACACCAGCCGCTTGGGGAACTCAGGCAATATGGGTGGCCACTCAGGCAGCACCCTGGAAGCTCAGCCAGTGACAGCCAGGTAATGAGGAACATACTATGACGGGAACAGACAGAGCATAGCCAGAGTAGAGAGAGAAGCATGGCAAAATGAAAGCTGTGGCAGGAGAACAGGCCGGCGCACCGACTAGGGCAGCCACTGAATCGGCCGTGTAAAGTAAGCAAGCCAGAGGAGCCATGGGCTTATCACAATTGTGTCCAACAATCTTATGGTGAATTGTTGTGCAGGTCTCACTGGTAACAAGTCTTGACCAATACAGCCTCCCCTAAAGAATACTGCAGCTCTCGATGAATTAAAAAAACTGCTGGATATTTTATGGTCAGTTAGTTTTATTATGTCTGTGTGTCGGTGCTAGAAAATAAGGCAGTGAGAATCCAAATGTTTCTTCTGGAGTTTTAATGAAAATTCCAAAGAACAAAACTAAACTCAAAACAAAGTCACAGAATATGTAAACAGATACATCGTGTAAGCAATGAAACTAACTGACAACTTAAGACTTGAACAAAAGAGCAAATAAAGAGTGAGAATCAATCAAGCTAACATGCAACTGGCTAACAAAAAGATGCAGACCAACGAGAACTCAGAAATCACCCCATACCCTTAAACAGTGCACAATTTGAGGGAGCAGCCATTTCTAGTGGTGTCCAAAACCATAATGGACGTTCTGAAGTGCACTCACTCAATCAATCAAACAATGCACTCTAATAAAGAGTGTACAGCCCATGAACACTCAACTGCTAGAAGATACCCAAAATGCATTGTGAGAGTTTGCACGCTGAATGAATTTG